>NW_022103968.1:14669829-14670678 GCF_000313985.2 Echinops telfairi
AAAACCATCCATAAGTCTCCCCCTCCCCTATATATTACTGCTTAATGTTTAGTGCTTATCTTTTTAACCAATTTTCTGTGCTCCGGTGGTTGTCGATAGTTACCACAGAGTGACTCTGACTCAAGGTGACCTTGTGGATCGCAGAGTAGAGGTGGGCTGCATCACATTGTCAATGGCTGTGATCTTTCAGAGGTTGTCAGACCTTTCTTCCAAGGTGCTTCTTGCTGGATTGGAGTCGCCCAACTTTGGACTCATAGCTGAGCACTTGCCCATTTGTGCCACTCAGAAACTCCTGCTTGACTGATAGAATGTGGCTCAGGTGACACTGTTGGACTCTTGAACCTAAATCAAAAGGAGCCTGGCACCTTCTCTCTGTCTCTTGATTTCAATTCACCACACACTACGAGAAGTCTAAAACAATAACCAAAGGACCCAAATTTACTGCCACTGAGTCAATTCTGGCTCAGAGTGACCCTAGGTGACTTAGTAAAACTTCCCCTGTGAGTTTCTGAGACTATAAATCTTTATAGGAATAGAAAGCCTCATTTTTCTCCAACAGAATGGCTGGGGGCTTTGAATTGCTGACCTCTAGGTTAGCAGTGCAAGGCATAACCCACTAGACAGGCCATACATAAGCTCTTGCTCAGCAGCGCTAGCTGAACTCCCAGGCAAGAGCCAGCGTTAACTACTGGTTATGTGAATAAACGACCTTGGCTGTCCAGTGCAATTACAGATAATCATAATACCCATCACATAGGCTGGCTTTGAAAAGTCAATGGTCTGTCATATGTACAGAGCTTAAAACAACACTAGGCACTTTAGAAGCATTTAAAAAGTGGTAGCGATCAT
>NW_022103968.1:14672164-14680404 GCF_000313985.2 Echinops telfairi
AATGATGATGGCAACAAATGTACAAATGTGCTTGACACAATGGATGGGTGTATGGATTGTGATAATAGTTGTGCGAGCCCCCAATAAAATGATTGAAAAGAAAAAGTGGTAGCCACAGCTTCAGGTGTTCTTTTGTTGCTATTAATTTTATTATGTTGATCAGGGCACGGAATAAGTGCTATGGGCAATACTAAGCTACTTCAACCAAGGCCAGTGTCATCGGTTTGAGTTTGAGCTATGAGCGAAAGCAAGTCTCTCTGACCCAAGAAGCCCCATTAATGAACCATGTCCATACCATCCTTTTATGTAGCTAGAGAGTTTTTCTTTGACCGCCAATAACAACAGGTCAATTATCAGGATAAACAAAGCCCTGGGTGTTTAAGATATCATGTTCACAAAGCCTGGTTCCATGTCCGTGCTTTCTTTTCCATACATGTGCTCAGGCCTTTGTGGAGGTAGAAGCTAGCTCTCCCAAGACCTATAGCCACAGAAGAGAAAAATGAGGGTAAGTTATTTCTACAAGGGCTTCTGAAGGTGCTTGGATGGCATCCTTATAAATGCAGTGAAACTAGACTAATTAAACTGGTGGCTAGCCTGGAGAATATGAGTAAATTGAATGGTGGGTACATCTGAGACAGGACTGGGGCACAGCCATGTAATCCTACCTTGGTAGTGTCAAAGGTTTTTAGTGTCCGACAGCTGGCACATCAATACCACCACTGTTAATTAAAATTGACTAAGAGTCCAAGGTCGGTGGGACCCTGCAGAACTAAAACAAGCCTTAGCGTTTAAATGAAGAGTGGATTGGATCGAGGAGGTGGGAGGGGAGGTAGTTATTATCTTTTCATGGTAATTTCTCCCAAGAAGGGAGGCTGTTCAGGAGCTATTGGATTTACTAAGTTCAGAGCAGTCTTACAGCGAGGATGCACCAGGTACTGCCATTCTAATGTACCTGCACAATCCTCACTCACTAACGAATGACAGGAGAAATGAACTAACATTTGGTAGGTCCCCTATTCATTTCCTTGCAAAGGCATCCGACTGTGTGAGTCAAAGCAAACGGTGCTTGGAGATTTCAGAACCCTTCATCGGGCTCACGCAGAACCTGGACATGGAGCAAGAGGCAGTTGTGCAAACCGAACAAAGGAATACTGCCTGGTTTAAAATCAAGAAATGTGTGAGTCAGGATTGTATCTTCTCACCACACTTATTCAAACTGTATGCTGAGCAAGTAATCAGAAAAACTGGATTCTACGAAGAAGAACGTGGTATCAGGATTAGAGGGAGGTTTATTAACAACCTGCAATATACAGGTGACCCAACCCTGCTTGCTGGAAGCGAGGAAGGCTTCAAGCACTTGCTGATGAAGATGCAGGATCGCAGCCTTCCAAATGGATTGTGATTCAACATAGAGAAGACCAAAATCCTCACAACTGGACCAAGAGGCAACTTCATGATAAACGGAAAAAGACTGAAGTTGTCAAAGATTCTATCTTGCTTGGATCCACAATCAGTGCTCATGGAAGCAGCAGTCAAGCGATCAGAGGACGCATTGCATTGGCTAAATCTGCCGCTCAAGACCTCTTCAAAGTGTTGAAAAGCAAGGATGCTACTTAGAGGGCTAAGGTGCGCTTGACCCAAGCAATGGTATTTTCATTTGCCTCATTTGCATGTGAAAGTTGAACATTGAATAAGGAAGACCAAAGAAGAATCAAATCAATGCTTTCGAATTATAGAAGAATCAATGCTTTCAATATAGAACATTGAAAGCTCCGTGGACTGACAAAAGAACCAGCAAATGTGTCTTGGAAGAAGCATAGTCAGGAAGCTTCTTAGAGGGAATTTGGACATGATGTCAGGAGAAACTGGTCCCTAGAGAAGGACACCATGCTTGGTCAAGTAGAGGCAGTGACCTGATGGGTTGACATAATGGCTACAACAATGAGCTCAAATATAACCATTGTGGGGATGACGCAGGACCACACATGGTTTGGTTTTTGTTGTACGTAAGTTCTCTATGAGTTGGAACTGACTTGACACCTCTCCAATATATATATATTATACACATTCATTGCCTAGGACTGCTACCACGCACGGTCTTAAACCGGGATAGCTTCAAGGAACAGACATTGATTTTTCTCATAGTTTTCAAGGCTAAAAATCCCCAGTGGTGGTGTTGGCGGGTCCATGCTTCCTCCAAAGGCTTTAGGGAAGAATCTTTCCTCAACTCCCTTACAGCTTCTAGCAATCCTTGGTGTTTCTTGGCATTCCTTGAATTTCCTTAGCACAACCTTCACCTTCTCGTGAGCATCTTCCCTCTGTGTATATCTGTGTCACTATATTGCCCTCATATAAATCATGGGATTAGAGACATCTTAAGCTGATCTTATCTATAAAGATGTCTCCAAATAAGTAACAGGGGGTTAGGACTTGAACATGCCTTTTAGGAGGAAGGAGACGATTTAATCCATGGCTAATGGTGAATTTCCAGTACTTTCCTATGTTCTTTATGCATGCTCTCATTCTTATTATAGTCTTTAATATCTTCATGAAACCAAACAATAGTTTAACGTAACCTGTTAAAAAAAAAGTTTGCCTTGAGTTATTATGCTCTTTTGAGAGCTAGCTACATGTGACCAACAGCAACCCGGTAGAGTAGACAGGAAGCCTAGAGGGCACGCTCATGTGCTACCGTATGTTACAGAGGGAGGGCAGACTCAGAAAAGGAGAGTGGGAATGTTGCACAACTCACAGCATCCAGTCAATGCCGCTAAAGTCTATCGGAAAGGTTGAACTGGCACATGTTTTGCTGAACATGTTCTCAATCACCACAACAATATAAAAAATAAATTTGAAAGATACCAAGCTCATTAAGAATATCCTTTCCCACCCTACACTTATAACCCTCATTATTTACTGTTAGGGTAATTAATTTATGATGATGAGAAGGAGTATGATAAAGAAGACAAGCCACCTGATTGATCTGTCCTGACCGAAGATAAATGCACTCGTCCACTCCCAACATAAAATGATGCACAAGGGATTTTGTTACGTACATATAGGCCACGCATGGTTCCCCCGGGAAGCTATGACTAGGTAGTAAAGGGACTGGCTTCCACCCTCTATGCACACGGATCCATCTAATTACAGTTACATCTTGTGCAGAGCAATACTTTCATCTCACTGTGTCATTAACTGAGAATGAATTAACACCCCGCTCCCCCATGAAAATGGCAGTGGGGGTTAAATTAAGAGCTGCTAGATGGCAAGTGTCAGAAACCCCTAGAATTAGCTTGGGAAAAAGCTAAAAGATAGTGTGTGGCAGTTATTTAATCTGGTGTCAACATGAGACTATGAAGACTGAAGGGGTGGAGTTTAGCCTGTCAATCAGGTCGCAGTTTGATGACCTAATTTTGGAGGCCCAATGAAAATACATACCTCACTGGAGGCAAGGCACACACACTCTCTGCTTGGTATTCCTGATGACAAGACCTATGGAACTACACTAGAACCCCGAAGCTAGAGAAGCCATGTGGAGACCCATGACAGCGCTGAGATGCCTATACCACCACTGGCTCCACAAGACTTTTGTGACCTTCTTGCATTTGGCACCATCGCGTGTGTTTCATGCGTTTGAAGAGGAATGTATAGATTGGTATCGGACATATGGGCTGATATTGGACTTATGGACTTGATCTGGACTGGGCTGGGTGTTTTCTCAATATTCCATTGCTCTTGAATATACAGTTCTTTCTTATACACATATAAGTATTTACGAATTTGTTTCTCTAGCCAACCCAGACTAATACAGAGTGCAAGGACACAGTTGGGCTGAGGAGCAATTTCTATAGTCAACACTGCCAAGACACCCTTGCTCTGTCTCATCATGGCTCCTTCTGGTGGATTGGCTTGACTCTCTACAACCAAACACCTTTTTTTCGACACTGCCAAGTACATATCCCAAACCCAACCCAACCCACTGCCATTGAGTTAATCCTGGCTCAGAGTGAGTTAATCCTGGCTCAGAGTGACTCTAAGACGGACCAGGACTATTCCCTAGGGTTTCTGAGGCTGTAGATCTTTTTTTTGGTATGTTCCTACTTAGGTTTCTGCCTGAGTTTTGGCTTGTTCGTGCCTCTCCTCTTTTAATTTAATGCTTTACTCTCTACTGTGAATTAGGTGAAGGCTTGCAAAACCATCAGTTTTACAGCCAACAACTCATAAACATTTTGTTTCAACTCTTCCATGGCAATCCTATTAATGTACCATCATGGATCCCACTTCCTCTGAGTTTACTGTTCCCATTCTGCCCATTCCTCTGAACTTTGCCCTTGGACACATGCGGCCCTTTTGATCTTAACCGACTATTCCAATATGGAGGTAAGCTCAGTTCCAGTCCTGAAGGGTGACTAAGGGCCAGAGTCTTGGGAATGGGGGGAGGGGAGGCGTCCATCCCACCGATCTCTATCTGACGACTAATAAGCCTGATCTCTTTCACGATTCTGAGTTCTGCTCCACATTTTTCTTTCACTCTAAGACCAGGACCTTTTAATGTGAGCAAAGCTGTAACTCTCCACAGGAGCAGGCAGCCTTGACCTTCTATCACATATCAGCTGGTAGATTTGCACTGTCTACCTTGTGGTTAGCAGTCCGATGCTTAACCCACTGCTTCATCAGGTTTCCTTGAGGTGCTTCTGGGCGGATTTAAACCTCCAACTTTTTCAATGAATAGCTGAACATTTAACCATTTTCACTGCCGAGGGACTTCTTAACCAATTCTACCCAAACCAAACTCACTGCCATTGGGTTGATTCCAACCCAAAGACATCCTTTGTAGGGTTGCCAACACTTTATACCTTTTCAGGTGTGGACAGCCTCATCTTTCTCCCATGGAGTAGCTGGCAGGTTTGAACCACCAGCCTTGAGATTAGCAGCTCAACACCTAACCCACAGTACCTGGGCTCCTTTGTGTGAAATTTAGGGGACTTTTCCTTAGGACGAATGTTACATAAGGCCTTGTGATTCCAGGTATCACCTACGAAGCAACAACAACAAAATGATTTAACCCCTGTATTAATCTGGGTACTTTAGAGAAACAAATCCACAGAAACTCATGTGTAAGAGAGAGTTTTATATAAAGATTAAGTGTGCATCAAGAAAACATCTTAACCCAATGCTGCCCAAGCCCACAAGTCCAACATTAACCCATAGGTCTGACACCAATCCACAAAGTCCTCCTTCATCTCACAAAACAGACACAATGATGCCGACTGCAGGAGGAAAGCCGAGTCAGTGAATATGTAGACATCTCAGCGCTGGCAGGGTCTCCACATGGGTGCGCCAGCACCCAGGGCTACATCAAGGTAGGTCCATGTGGCTTCTCCTCAGGGATGTCTTGCAGAAACTGAGCCTTGCCAGCTGAAGCAGGGAACTGCTAAGGCAGCTGTACCCTGGTCCGACCATCAGAAAGCAAGAGACCCGAGAACTAGAAAGGCGAGGCTCACTGAGCCATTCATCCCTCCGCCTTTCAATTAACCCTACATGTGCTTATCAGCCAGGCTGGCACAATAAACTAACTACTTCAACCCCGTCATTTCACAGAACATGCCAGAATCTTTAGCCTCTGGTCTTCCCTAGTCTGACTCCTACCTTGCTTTCCTGTCTGAGGATTCTCCCTTTTACTTTCCACTAACTATATCACAATGGCCACCTTTTAGTGGTTCCCATGATCCACGTTGTCACAAGGCACTCACACCCAAGTGCATTTCCTGAGTTGCTTTTCCCTCCCTGCCTGCCTCGAGCCTTCACGGACCCTTGGTCATCTTCTGTATTCTGCTTACGTAAATCTGACCTGCTCAGCTGACATTTGCTGACGTCCGATCAAATCTTCCTTTCTAATAGGACGACAGTACCTCACAGTGTGTGTTGTGTGGTTCTCACTGCAGTGGTCAGGGCTTGTTCGGTGTCTGACCATCTCTAAGCAATTTCCCCACCTGGAAGACAAGGACTGGAGTGTGTGTTGAGTGAGGTGGTTAGGAGAGTACAGGACACGAGATGGACAAAGAGCATATTGTCTCCTCAACCACACAGGCTGTTAGCAGATTTGGGTCAGTAGGTTCGCGATCACTGATCCACCTCCCTGCTCAGCAGGCAGAACCACAGCAGGTTCAAGAGACCAAAGTCATTAGGAACAAACAACCAAGCACATGCATGCTTGTGTATATGATGGAGGGAACGGAGCTGGACTGTACCGGAAATAGATTTGCCACCCAGTCGTCTAAATGAAGCAGATCAGGCTTGGTTCTTCCAGGGGTGGTGTGGGGTGTGTGTGTGTGTGTGTGTGTGTGTGTGTGTGTGTGTGTCAGAGTTCGGAGAGGCCCTAAGATGAGCATTTAGGGAGAACTGCTTGACTAGCCATGTTTGAAATGTAGCTCTTCCCTGTTCTTCCTGCTGAAGCTCCACAGGCAATGGGGCTCTGACAGAGTGCTTTAGTGGCGCCATAAACCCAGTCTCCGTGGCAAGTTCCTTGCATCCTGGCAGGCTTCCCTGGGATATTTATGGCAGAGGCATCATGGGGCTTGGGGATCTAGGACAAAGGCCCAGGGATGGCTATCACGGGCCAGCTGGGTAATCTTTGGCAAATCGCTAGCATTCTCTGACCCTCCCCTCTTTTAATAAAATGGCTAATAAAGTTCTGTCTGCTTCATCGGGTGACAGCGAGGACCCAAAGACACAGGCGGCAGCCTGGCCCCTAGACAGGAGCAGACAAGCAACCCGAGTCTTTTCCAGTATCTTTCCAGTCGGTCCCCCTGGCCCTTGGAGACATTTGGAAAGTTCCCTAAGAGACTGCGACCCAGACGTCAAATCCTATTATTTGTTGAGACGCTTCTGTAAATCAAAGGCATACTTTGCTCACCCTGCGCCCCCCCCCCACCCCTTACCCCTTTCTTTTTTTAAAGCAAAGGACTCAGCTTAGGGAAGCAGTTCTGTCCACCGGGAGAAGATGAACTTTAGGCCCAGAAAAGGGTGGGGCTGGGAGGCTGAGGAGCACTAGCAGGCTGGCAGGTCTCACCAAGCCCTTCTCTTGGCTCAGACCCAATGATTGCGTGATGTCCTCAGATCATCCCTAAGCAAATAACTAATGCCCTCTGGTCAGCAGTTTTGGACTGTTTCCAGAGACTTCTATTATCTTTGTACTTGAAAGATCTTCCTGGTCACTGACTTTACATGTGGAGACTGAAATGGCTTGTCAGGCGCACAAATCCCTGCTGTTGCCACATGGAGACCATGGGTGAATGTTGGAATTAGGTGTCTTTCTGTGCACCCCCTGCATCAGGACCACCAGGTATTTCCTGAAACAACAGAATCAGGGTCTCACGCAAGATTCGTGGAATTCCAAGGAAGGGGCCCAGGAATCTTTGTTCGTAACAAGCCACGAGATGATGCAGCTGCCCAGCTAGACCGAGACACAGTGGACAGGGACTGATGCCTGGATGTTCAGGGCTTGAAGGGCCTTGAAAGCACTCTTTCATCGAATTCAGGACTGGACCTCTATGGCGACCAGCCTCCACAGCTGAATGGAGATTGTGTAATGAAGGGTAAATGAAAGATACATCAGACAAGGCATGCAAGGGCTCACCTCTTCCAGGGAGACCTGAACCCGAGCGAGAGCAAATGTATTCTCTGACAAGCTTATTTAGTCTTGAGCTAGCAAGTCCTGGTAAGCACATGCATCCAGGAAGGGGATGTGCTAGAGGCATACATGTAACAGGAAGGGGATGTGCTAGAGGCATACACATGACAGGAAGGCACATATTCAACAACGTGAGTGTGTCCTAGAGTTAAGACAGCTGCTTTACCTTGGCCGTCCCTGAGCTGACTTGACCTTAGGTGTCCCTGAGCTCTTTTCCAGAGGAACAATCTATGATCCTTATCAAAGAGGAGTGGGCTATACTTAGAGTAGGATGGACAATAGGGTCAGATTGCTCTCTCAATAACAGTCAACCTTCAGGCAAATAACCTTCGAGCTTATGTAAGCAACCATGTGTCTGTAAGAAGCATCTTAAGATTGGCGTTATTATGGGAGGACATTGTGGGGGTAACTTTTAGTTAGGAGGATGTGGACTGGGATTCATCTCCAACTTAGGAATGTGAAGGCCTTCCTCCACTTGAGTCTGCCTCCCAGACTCCTTAAATATGAGCATAGGGAATGTGTCCACCTACACTCTCTTCCTGGTTCT
>NW_022103968.1:14680781-14688601 GCF_000313985.2 Echinops telfairi
TTTTTTTTTTTTGAGTAATCAAAATGTTTTGAAATTGATTTGAGGCGTGGGTGAGCCACTCTGTCAGTATACGAAAAAGGCATGGCAGTGGACCCTGCAGATGGGCGATTTATACGGTATGTGAATTATATCTCAATAAATCTGTGAAAGAACAAAAAGCCAAAGCCCTGCCGTTGACCAGGCGCACGGCTCTTTAGAAGGCATTTAGCGGCCATCTGTTGTTCTTGATGGAGATGACTGTATTCGGGGCTGTATGTGTAACCATAAACCCTGTGTCGGCTTGGGGAAGCTCGTGGACCAGCATTGTAAGCTCCTCTGTCTAGTATAATGTATGGTCCCACTCCTGGTCCCACTTTGGGAGTCCCACTGGTCACCACGAATAGCCTTGCTATAGGGTGCATCGGCAAGTGGGTTACAATTTAGCACCTTATCCTTTGTTCGCCCTTGGGCCCATTGCAAATTTGCTCTGCTGTTGTTAGGTGCTGGGAGTCCGTTCCAACCCATCATGCCCCTATCTACGCACAACAGAAGGAAGTGCTGCCCGGTCCTGCACCATCCTTACAATTGTTCTTATGTTGAGACACATCTGTGCAGCCACTGTGCCCATCCATCCTGTCAAAAGTCTTCTCCCTTTTTACTGCCTCTCGACCAAGCATGATATCCCTCGCCAGGAATTGGTGTCTCCTGACAACATGTCCAAAGTATGTGAGATGGTCTCATCATCCTTGCCTTTAAGGAGCCTTCTGGATGTACATCTTCCAAGACAGATTTATTTGATCTTCTGGTAGTCCATGGTACTTTCAATATCTTTTGCCTGCACCATCATTCAAATGCATCAATTTTTCTTCAGTCATCCATATTCAATGCCCAACTTTCACATGCATATGAGGTGATTGGAAATACCATGGCTTGGGTCAGGCACACTTTAGTTTTATCTTACTGTTTTTTATTACTTTCTGTTTTTATTATTTTCCATTATCTTTTTAACTGAAGTTTTTCTATGCTTTATCTTGTTATTGTTGTTGGGTTTTTTTCTTTGTTTTGCTTTTTGTTTTGTGTATTTTTCTTCATATGGAATCCAGGCTAGATAAATTTATAGAGATAGTAAGCAAATTAATAGAGTCTTAGCGTTGTGGCAGGAGAGGGTAAGGGGAAATAAGGAGCTAATAATAACAATACAAAAAGAGAGTGAGAGAGAATGTTCTAAAATTGATTGTGGTAATAATTTCTCAACTCCTTTAGATATGTTAAAACTACTGAATTGTATGCAAATTATATCTCAATAAATCTTAACATTTAAAAAAAATTAGCTCCTCTGGCCTCACTGTTCTCAAAATACTAACCATTTTCATACCTGGTGTGATAGTCTGGGTTGACTAGAGAAATAAATTCATAGATACTCATGTGTATAAGGAAGAGCTTTATATACAAGAGCAGTTGAATATTGAGAAAGCATCCTAGCCCAGTCCAGATCAAGTCCATAAGTCTGATGATATTAGCCCATATGTCCGATACCAATCTATACATTCCTCTTCAGACTCATGAAACATATGCAATGACACCGATGCAGGAAGATCACAGGCTAGTGGGTAGAAAGTCTTGTGGATCCAGTGGTGGTGGAGGTGGAAGCATCTCAGCGCTGGCATGGGTCTCCACATGACTCTTCCAACTCCAGGGCTCAGAGTAGCTCCATGTGTCTTATCTTCAGGAATACCAAGCAGAGAGCGAGTGTGTCCCAACCCCAGTGAGCTATCTATCTCTGTGGCGCCTGCAAATGAAGTTACCAATCAGTGACCTGATTGAGAGGCTAAACTCCACCCCTTCACTCTTAATAGTCTCAAGTTGGCACCAGATGATGTAATGACCACACCTGGCAAATTAGTTTGCACACCAAGTGCCAGGGAATTGTTACTGGAAAATGGGCTTCCAGAGGCAAGATGGCTTGACACAGAAGTCCTCCACCACAGATCTCTCCCAGAGGTAGCCAAGCAATGCTACCTGTGGAATCAGTATCCACAGTCAGATGTTCAGAGCAGCACTGGCCACCATGTTCCCGATGCCCATGCATAGCAGCATGGCTAAACCCAAAGGTGGGAAAGCATTCAGCGGGATCCTGGGACTTCACTGGGCCGTAGAGAAGAATGAAATACCAACCCCCTCCCAGGGGACGGACAAGAGAAAAGTGAGTGAAGGGAGTCATCAGTCAGTGTAAGACATGAAAATTTTTAAAAAATAAATTATCAAGGGTTTGTGAGGGAAGGAGAGAGGGTGGGGGAGGAAGGAGAAAAAATAAGGAGCTGATACCAAGGGCTCAAGTAGAAAGAAAAGGTTTTGAGAATGATGGTGGCAACAAATGTACTCGACTGATTATGATAAGAGTTGTACGAGCCCCCAATAAAATGATTTTTAAAAAAGAATGAAATACCTTCTACAACAAACATGCTCACTTTCAGAAGCCAGGCACACACGACCTGATCCTCCATGATCCATTGATAGGACACGTGTAGAGCTGGTACATGCATGGGGCAGGAAGCAGCCAAGTGGCTGTCCGGGGCTGGAGGAGGGGCTATGGGAGCAAGGGCTCACAGACCCAGGGCTTCCTGGTGGGGTGATGAAAATTGTTGGGATTCAATAGAGGCCAGAGAGCGACACAGCGTGATGTACGGACGGAATGCCTCTGAACTGTGGGCTTAGCTATGGCTACTGTTAGCTGACTTTCTCCTCCGTAATAATATTGAAGGCAGTCGTTTATGGGAAGAAGAAAAATGATAGAATGATCTAACATTACATTTTTCTCCCATAAATTCCTCTTTGAGAGCAGCTACCAGTCTCAAGGACAATGTTATAGGGAACGTTGGGATCCCATAGTGGCCCTATAGGACAAGGTAGAACCTCCCTATGAGTTTCTGAGCCTGTCCATCTCTACAGGAGTAGAAAGCCACCCCTCCTTCCCAGGAGCAGCTGGTGGGTCCAACTGGTGGTTTGGAACTGCTGATCTGGCAGTTAGCAGTCACTCACCCTGGACTGCCAGGGGTAACAATCTCTTTAGCTGATACTAAACTTCAGCCAGAAAGGAGACCCATTGACCTCGCATCTGTGAGCGTCCTGGTGGGTTCCACGCTGGACAGCTAACTGCCCCGTGGGAGAAAGGGTAAGGAGGGACAGTGTCAGAAACCCACAGGGGCAGTTCTACCCCAGCCTGTAGGTTTGTCATGAGTCAGGACTGACTCAATGGCAGTGAGGGAAATCTGGTATAGAAAGTGTAAGTCGCACGTAAGAGTCCTGTTGGTGTCTCGGGCTACACACTGCGCAGCTAAACCCAAGGTCAGCAGTTCGAATCTACCAGTCACTCTGTGAGAGAACAGTGAGGCTGTCTGGTCCTGTAAGGAATGAAAGTCTCGGAATCCCAAAGGGGCAGTTCTACTGTTTCATTTTGGTAGAAAGGATTGACTGCCAAATGGCAGATCCAGCAATAGACATCCACTAAGGTGCTTCAAAAAGTTGGTGGGAACATTCCATTCTCTTTACATTCAAGTTTCCCACGAACTTTTTGAAGCTTCTGGTCTCAATATTTCTCGAGATTTGAGACGGAGCTTCAGGATTCCCAAACGCCCTGCTAAGGTGCCTGAATTGGACAATGCTGCTGCTGCTGGAATCTCATCCCCTCCTTTCGGCGCAAACTGATGGGAAGAGACTGTTGGGAGACAGCGCCGTCCAGTGGCGTTTCGAGGAAACTGCTGGTCCCAGCCTGCGTTCACCCTTCGTGTTTCCCTGGTAACAGACAGACCCAAAGGCCATGGGCGTTTGCCTCCCTCCATCGGTGTGAGTATGCACGGCCCACCCTGGAGTTATTCCTTTGCCTTCCTGACAAGTCTGCAACAGACGGGAAGCCATAAACTCGGGACCAAGGTTCCAGGCTTTTCTTTGTCAGAATTGCCAAACCCACGGTCTGTGGGTTGATTCCAGCTCACGCAGCCCTCAAGAGTGGAGAGCTGCTCCCGTGGGCTCTGAGACTGTAACTCTTTGGGGGAAGTGGAAAGTCTCGTCTCTTCCGTGGGGCAACTAGTGGTTTCAAACTGCCCACCTTGCCATTAGCAGCCTCACGTGTATCCCAGCGTGCCACCAAGGCTCCTGTGTCAGGAATACCAGTTGTTTCTCAACACAGGGAATGCCGAGCTGAGCTGGGATTTTCCTGAAACTTGACAGGGGGAAATGGAAACGAACAAAGCAAAACAAAAGCCATGGAGCGTTATACCATTACACAGAAACATTCTTTGATGGTTACTTGGCATGGGGAGCATGGCCCTCCGCCGTGTTGCTGTCAGGTAAGTGTTGGACTGCCAACCACAAGGTTGGCGGTTCGAAACCACCAAACACTCCACAGGAGACAAGTGAGGGTTTCTCCTCTTGTAAAGGTTCACAGTGTCTGAAATCCACAGAGGCCCTTCTGGCCTGTCGTAGAGGGTCATGATGAGTTGGAATTGACTTGATGGCAGTGAGTTTAGTTTGTTGGAACGATGGGGTGTGGGCGTTGCAGGGAGAGAAAATCACTAACTAGAGCTGTGGTTCTCCACCTTCCTCAGGCCGCGACCCTTTCATACAGTTCCTCATGTGGTGGTGACTCCCCAGCCATCAAATGATTTTCATTGCTACTTCATCACTGTCATTTTGCTTCTGTTAGGAATTGGGCGACCCCTGTGAAAGGGTGGTTCGACCCCCAAAGGGGTTGCGACCCACAGGTTAAGAACCACTGAACTAGAGAGTTAGACATGTATTAACTCGAGTGAAGGCAAAGGCAATATACAACATACCATGATCAGCAAAGCATGAGTGAGACAAAGGGAGACAGCAGGAGGTGCGCAAGAATACAGCAGCAGTAAACACTGTTACATGCACAATCCTCCAATAGCCATAAGAATGATTACCTAGGTAGACATGCAAGCTAAGCAGGTATGGAATAGCATATGGGAGTATACCCAGGAGTGTCTATAGGGTTTGCAGAGGTTCTACATATGCATTCCGAAGTCCTGCAAACCTATCCAAGTATAGTGTAGAACAGCGGGGCCCAAACTATAAAAACATCTTGGCCATCACCACACACCTGAGTGCAGTCACTTGGGACTCAAGTACATCATCTCAGGGACACTTGAGTCAGTTGGTGGAGCATGATCCACAAAGACAATGCTGCACAGCCTGCTCCAGTGAGTAGCAATGGACGCTTTTAAGAAAGCTTCTGAGCAGCCGTCTAACATGCAACTACAGGTCCGCCCTCATCCGGAGCAAAGAAAAGGGGGTGGGGTAATCAGACTCAAGGAAACGATGCGTTCAAAGGACGAAAGGCCCACAGGAACCATGGCCTCCACGATTCAAGACCAGAAGAGCTAGCTGGTGGCTCACCACCAGCCACGCTGACTGGAAGCACCACAGGAGGTCCTGGACCAGCGGCTCTCCACCTTCCTCATGCCACAACCCTTTCATCCGGTGCCTCAAGTGGTGGTGCTCCCCAAGCATAAGCTTATTTTCGTTGCTACTTCATCACTGTCAGTTTGCTAGTGTTCTGAATCGGGCGACCCCTGTGAAAGGGCCATTCATCTCCAAAGGGGTCCAGACCCACAGGTTGATAACCGCTGTCCTAGACAGAGGGGGAGAAACAGAAATATATACATAACACAAACTTCAAAAGCCAAAGAGCACAGACTTACTGGTCTGATGAAGGCTGGTGGAAGTCCCGAGACTGGGTTGTTGTTAAGGTGCCAATGAGTCGGTCGGTTCCACCCATAGCCACTCTCTGCCCAGGACAGTGTCTTTGTAAGCCTGGGACAGAAGCAGCCTCCTGAGGTCACCCTTCAGCCAAACACCGGGCACACCTGCAAAGCGAACCATAGCACCTGTGAGGGAAGCACTCAGCAACCAAACGTAGGCCCGAACGCCAAACGCCGGAAGTGGGAGGAAAGGAAGTCCCGGGCAGGAAGCAGAGAGCTGCTGCGACTGACGGGATCGGAGCCAATATTGAAAAACAGAACGTGTATACCTTGTTGACTGGGAAACGCATTTACTCCGTACAGTTTCACCCAAAGCCCAATAAACGTTCAAAAGTATATAAATATAATAAAAGTGGCATCGCCCGAAGGGTGGCAGGAGCGACTGTAAGTATGTAGCAAAATAAACTCGTGGGCCATTCTGGTTTCCTTGGACGGCGGTGGGCAGACAGTCTCCCCAGCCTTGCCAGGGCAGACAGTCGGCGATTCCGTCGGTTTTCAGAGGTCTTGCAGGCTCTGCGATTCCTACAGTGCCCACTTGGTGCCGGGCGGTGTTCCAGCACGCTTGACTCCCCCAGGCCCTCCCGCACAGAGACCCTCAGAGGTGGCGGTATGCTCCCCATCTTACAGGGGAGGGCTTGAGGATGGGGAGTGGTGTAGCTGGGGCTGCCATCCCAGGAGCTGGCGGGGAGACTGGATCCCCGGAACAAGTCAGGCCCATGATTGCTGGCTCTGGTGCCCCTTGTCAGAGCCCTGGTCCACCTGCCCACAGAGCTCCCGCTGGGCTCTGGGAGGGCAGGCGTGATGGAGCCTGAGGAGGTGCTGAGCCAGTGCTGGGGGTACTGAATGTGTCTCCGGGGGTGCAGTGGGCCAGGACTGGGGCCCTGCAGCCAGGCCTGAGGCTGCAAAGACAGAGACTCCGAGGGAAGGGGTTCCGGTGGGAGGGTGGTGGGCTGGACTCTCCTTTCCTTCATGGCTCCCTTCCAGATCAGCATTGTCATATTCTTAACCCCCCTGCATCCTTCCCCTGCATGCCTCTCCTCCTGGGTCCAACTCAAAACTCACTGCCCTCGACTCTGAGTCATAGCGATCCTAGAGGACTGGGGAGAATCGCCCCAGTGGGTTTCTCAGACGGTCACTCTTGACAGGCGTAGAAAGCTTCATCTTTCTCCCACGGAGCTGCTGGTGGTTTTGAAAAGCTGACCTTGCGATTAGCAGCCGGATATTTTCTGCTTTCTTTTCTAATGAGATTTTTCTCTGTTGTATTTGGTCATTGTTCCTATTTCCTCTTGTATGTTTTTCTGTACAGGGACGTCAAGATGGGTGGATCTGAGAAGAGAGCAACAGGACTAATAATCACTGGGGCATGGGAGGTGGGGGGACGGGGAGTCACCACAGTGGGCACCAGAAAGAAGCCTGTGTTCCAAAGCTGATTGTGATGAGCGCACAACCCTTCTTAATTTGGCTGCACTGTTGTCTTTATATCATGTATTACATATGTACATATATATTTCATCTATGTAATTCTATCTCAACAAAACTATTGAAAAAAAGAAAAAGGCCAAGGCTACTGGCGTGATAGAGACTGATGGCACTCTGTAACACTGGCCCTTAGACACCCTCCAGGCCTGGGATGGAACCTACCCAGAGGCTCAACTTCCAGCCAAGGCAGACAGATCGATAAGGTGAAGACTAACACCAGAGAGGTTACTGCTATATGGTTAGTTGCTATATAGTCAGTTCCGACCCATAGCGACTCCATGCACAGTAGAACCAAACAGTGCCAGGTCCTGCGCCGTCCTCACAATGGTCCCTGTACCTCTCTCCTCCATTTATCCAACATGATGCTCTTCTTCAGGGAATGGTCTCTCCTGACAACATGTCTGTGGCAGTTACACAATCGTTTGTCAATTTGAGAGGATTAAGAGTGAAGGGGTGTTCAGAGGACAGCACTGAAGCTGAAGCTCAGGCAGAGGGACATGTCTGATCAGAGCACATGGGAGCAAATGAAGGGGGAGGAAGGGAGAGGGGAGCACATCCTGGCCCACCAAGCCTTGAGGA
>NW_022103968.1:14691292-14693065 GCF_000313985.2 Echinops telfairi
GCTCCCCTCCTGCTCTCGCTGCTCCCTGTAGCACTCACTATGGATTACAATAAACCACAGAGAAACAAAAACCTAACTCACTGCCTTCGATTGCATTCAAACGCCTAGTGACCCTCGTAGAGAAGACCTGTGGACTGTGGACTCCGAGCTCAACACCACAAAGCAGAGTGCGTCAGGGTGGACTTGGAGTTGAACTTAATAACTTGCACAGAGCTCATCTTATTCGCTTTAGTTTAAATGCAAAGCGTCTCCCCAGCCCCCTCTGCCCCATAGGCTTGGTTCTTCTCTCTCCATGGCTGGCCGTGCAGGCTTTAGTCAATATTTGTTGACCCTCATGGCTTGGTCAAGATTTGTTGCACAACCTGTAACTATGTAACTCGTTTTGTACTTCAGCTCTCAACATGTACAAGCATGGCATTCGATTGGGGCTTTATTTCTTCAGCTCGTAAGTTGTCGCCACTCCAATCAGGAGGTTTGGGTTGGGTTTTTCATCAGGAGAGCAGAGGCCTCCTGATTTGTGTAAGTGGAGTAGCCACCGGCTGCCTGGGTTTGATGAATAGAGAACCGAGGGCTGCGTAATTGTTCCTGTGAAAATGCCTTTTAAGAAAAATCTTCGAGAGGCAGGGATCAGCTTCCATGGTGATGCCGGGACTTCGGAAGACTGCAGATAAAGAATATCACGCAGGGTCTGAGGAACTTGCAAAAGTTAACATTTGCACCTACCTAGCATCCTTCTTAATCAGATAAGGCTGACGGGGAGAAATTCTGGTAGTTAAGAATGGGATGGGGGCAAGGATGGTAGAACCAGGCAGTGTTTTCCCACATGGGATGGCTGAGTTGGAATCAACTCCAGGGTAGCTGACAACAACAACAACAAGGATACATTGTAGCTCTACTCAGTATGCATTGGTCTCCTAAACGCAAGGCTGGCAGTTCAAACCCACCCGCCACTCGGTGGGAGAAAGATGAGGCTGCCTGATCCTGCAAAGATTTATAGCCTCAGAAACCTAAAGGGGGGCAACTCTCCTCTGTCCTATGGGGCCAATATGAATCAGGTTCTATCTGATGGCAGTGGGGTAAGGATCCCTGGCGTCATACTAGCGTAAGCTCTGGGCTGCAAATGACAAGTACAGCTTGACTCCCCTTCCAGGGTTGGTGGGTAAGGAGTTTAAGATTACCCAGCTCACCCAGGACGGGCCACAACACAAAGGTCTCGTATCAGAGCAGATAGTAATGGCAAACTGTATGGTGAGGGCAAAGGACTTTTAATAAAGGTCTTAAAACGATGTTGATAGTCAAATGCTCAACCCAGAACCATCACTGCTACATTAATTATACTTCCCTCATCTTTTTCTTTCTACGGAAATTATAATGATAATAGATGAGCCCTGTGAGTTTGCACGATATGTATCAGCTTTCTTTCAGAAATACACAGAACACAATGAATATCAATTATATTCTACGCTATGCATGAAAAAGACTCCAATCACTGAAGACTGAGCAGACTTATTTTTATTCCAATGTCGAAATCCAGAGACAGAGACGTCCAAAAGTGCTATATACACTCGCATTTACAGCTTTCGTTATTTCCAGATCTCATTTTTAACCCAGGTTCTAATGAATTCACCAAGTCCCCGGTGCTGTTGCCAGCAATATTTTCAGGGACCAATTTACTCGAGCCTGCATCCGATTGGACTGTTTGATGGAAAGTATGGGTCTTTAGCAAATGGCACATGTTTATTGGTAAAGATTTATACAGGCTATTTGGGGTGA
>NW_022103968.1:14696430-14707513 GCF_000313985.2 Echinops telfairi
GAATCTAGGACAGATGAACCCCTCAGGACCAGCGGTGAGAGTGGCGATACCGGGAGGGAAGGGGGGTGTAGAAAGGGGGAATCGATCACAAGAATCTACATATAACTTCCTCTCTGGGGGATGAGCAATAGAAGGGTGGGTGAAGGGAGACACCGGGCAGTGTAAGATAAGATATAATAATAATAATTTATAAATTATTAAGGGTTCATGAGTGAGGGGGGAGTGAGGGGGGGGAGGGGTAAGAGGAAAACGAGGAGCTAATTCCAGGAACCCAAGTGGAAAGCCAATTTTGAGAATGATGAGGGCAACAAACGTATAAGTGTGCTTTACAGAATTGATGTCTATATGGATTGTGATGAGTGGTATGAGCCCCAATAAAATGATTAGAAAAAAAAGAAAGCAAATGGAAGACTGAAGGAGAATTGGTGCATTTGAATGATGGTGTTGGTGAAGATCGAAAGTACTATGGACCCCTAAAAGCACAAAGCTGTCTTAGAAGTCTGGGCAGAATGGTCCTAAGAAGCAAGGGTGATGAGACTACATGTCATGTACTTTGATCATGTGATGAGGAGAGACCAGTCCATGGAGAAAGACTCTGTGGTAGTTACATAATCTGGTGTCAACTTGCGAAGGGGTGGAGTCTAGCCTGTCAATCAGGTCGCAGCTTAATGACCTCATTTGGAGGTGCCACAGAGATAAATAGCTCACTGGAGGCCCAAAACACATAGACCAGTGGTTCTCAAACTTTCTCATGCCGTGACCCTTTAATACAGTTCCTCATGTGGTGGTGACCCCCCAACCATGAAATTATTTTCGATGCTACTTCATCACTGTCATTTTGCTACTGTTGTGAATCGGGCGATCCTTGTGAAAGGGTCGTTCGCCCCCCAAAGGGGTCATAACCCACAGGTTGAGAACGGCTGACACAGACTCACTGCTTTGTCTTCCTGCTAACAAGACGCATGGAGCTACACTGCTTCATCTTCCTGCTAACAAGACGCATGGAGCTATGACAGAGCCCTGGAGCTGGAGGAGCCACATGGACACCCCTGCCAGCATTGAGATGCTTCCACTGCCACTGGATCCACAGGATTTCCACCCACTGGCCTGTGAGCTTCCTGCATTCGGCATCATGGCATGTGTTGCATGATTCTGCAGCAGAAATTATAGATTGGTATCAGACATATGGGCTAATATTGGACTTATGAACTTGATCTGGACTGGGCTGTTTTCTTAATGCACAATGACTCTTTATATAAAGCTCTTTCTTAGACACATGGGTGCCTATGAATTTGTTTCTCTAGTCTACCCAGACTGATAGATACCATGCTTGGTAAGTGGAGGACCAGTGAAAAAGAGGAAGGCCTTTGACAAGATGGATTGACACAGTGACTACGACGATGGACTGTAACTTAACAATTGTGCGGAGGGCGCAGGACTGGGCAGTGTTCCCTTCTGCTGTGCATAGGGCCACTGAGTCAGAACAGACTCGTTGGCATCTACCACCACCACCACCACCACCACGCCTTTTTTCATTAGTTCCCTAAGTGTAAATCCTCAGACACCATTTTGGCCTCTTGCTAACGGTCTCCTTCATCTGGATGATGTGTCTTTGTCTTGTTTTAGGCTTAATGAATGTTCTCTTTAAACTATATTTGAGATTGGAGCCTCTTTTGTATAATAAAAGTGCTTAAACTCGACTTTGTCTTTGCAGCATGTTATATCCCTCTAGCAATGCAGCTCAAGTGAGAGACAACCTCTCTATTTTCTAATCCTTTCTAAAAAAAAACCCGGCAGACAGCCCAAGAACGGAAGCAGGCATTCTGGAACTACAAAGTGCCCCACTGTCACCAAGCGCAAGGGGAGACAAGATTCGAAGAGAAAACTCTATTTGAAACATGGAAGACTAATGTTCGAAGCATGGCCAATTTGTTTCCCTCAAGAAATCTTCAGTGACAGGGTTCTCTTGGGAGAAGTAATCAATTAAAACCTCCCAAGCTCTTCTACTTGGGAATGGAATGGAGCATACATTTCTCATGTTATTACATTAATGAATCTCATCTTCAGGGCCTTGGAATCTAACTTTACAGAGACAATTTGTGTGCCAGCTCATCTTTTTGCATAACAGAAAAATTGATTTCGTGATTTCTTGCTCATAAATTACAGGCCTGAGGCAAGAACAGAGCAGGAGCTGCCTTTTTCCGTGTATTCCTGAATCTCCTAGGCTGTGGGCATCCTTCCTCATCCTTTGACTTGTCCAACCACAGCTAGCGCTTCTAAAAGCGTGAGTCTGGTTCTTGTACTCAACCTAAAAATAGGCTTTGGAAAAAAGTGGTCTACACTAGGCGGTGTGTTTGGTCTCTAAATCAAGAATTCTCCCTGAGGCCCTTTATCCTATCATTGGAATGAAACATTTTGCAAGAGTGAATGGAATGTGACAATAACTTGAAAGAATGCAATGTCACTGAATTGGACACTTAGAAATGGTTAAATTGGCCAATGCGCTACTATGTAGTCTCAAGAACTAATTTAGAATGATCACCATGCAAATTAACACATCTAACATTGGACCCATAATATAATGATGAGTCTCAAAGAGTAAACAGGAACCTTGGTGGCATAGTGGTTACGCATTGGGTTGCTAATCACAAGGTCAGCATTTCGAAACTGCCAGCCGATCCTCAGGAGAAAAATGGGCCTCTCTACTCCCTAAAGAGGCAGTTTCAGGAACCCATGGGGGCAGTTCTACCCTGTACGACAGGGTCCCCGAGTCGGCATCGACTTGATGGCAATTTGATTCCCCCACCCCCTTTTGGAAAGGGCTTTCTTTTCCGAGGTAGTTTATTGTGCCAAACTGGCCAATAAACACAAGTGGGGTTAATTGAAGGGCAGAGGGATAAAAGGCTCGATGAGCTTTGCCTTTCTAGTTCTCCGGTCTCTTGCTTTGTGATGGTCGGGCCAGGGTGCCGCTGCCTTAGCCAGTTCCCTGCTTCAGCTGGCAAGGCTCACTTCCTGCAAGACATCCCCAAGGAAAAGCTGCATGGACCTACCCCGATGCAGCCCTGGGGAGACT
The DNA here is from genome assembly GCF_000313985.2 of Echinops telfairi. Lineage (NCBI taxonomy): Eukaryota > Metazoa > Chordata > Mammalia > Afrosoricida > Tenrecidae > Echinops > Echinops telfairi. The sequence continues at coordinate 14,699,504 of NW_022103968.1, forward strand.
CCTGCCAGCGCCGAGATGCTTACACATTCATTGACTCAGCTTTCCTCCTGCAGTCGGTGTCATAGTGTGTGTTTTGTGAGATGGAGGAGGACTTTGTGGATTGATGTTGGACGTCTGGGCTAATGTTGGACTTGACTTGGGCAGCACTGGGTTGGGATGTTTTCTTGATGTGCACTTACCCTTTATATAAAACTCATTCTTATACATGAATTTCTGTGGATTTGTTTCTCTAAAGTACCCAGGCTAACACATTTTCCCTTCTCTTCCACCTCCGAAGATGAGACGCATGGTAGTTTTGAAATTTCTGGCAGTCTGCTCGTGGATACTGCTTCCATGCCTTGATGTTGTCACTCTATCCAGAGAATTGTTACCTCGGTCAGTGCTTTTAAAAAAAGAATTCCTGTCATTTCCTTAAGATGCCAACTGGTCTGATAAACCCAAAGAGGTGGTCATAATATAAAGCTATATAAAGCATGATAGTTTTCTTTAACATCGTAAGGACAGCCTGCATGCTCGCTGACAGTGAGTCATGCGAGTTGTCTCTCCCTTATTTCGATCACGTGACTGGAAAAGACCAGTCCTGAGAGGACATCATGCTGGATAAGGGTCACGGAAAAAGTGGAAGACCCTTGACAGGATGGATTGGTGCTGTGGTTGCAACCACGGGCTCTAACAATGGTGAGGCCAGAGTGTGCATCGCTATGAATGGGGTCGCTATGAATCTGAGCCAATTGGATGGCACCTACCACCGCCGCTCCAGCCTGCGGATTCTGTCTTCCCCTGGCTTGTCTCCTTCCTAACGATACAGCCCCTTGGTGCCCCGTTCCAGGTGGTGGTAAAGAAGACAGAGAGTTCAAGTAAGGAAAACGTTGCTAACAATGACAGCGGTTTGAAACTGCCAGATGCTCCCTGGGAGAAAGTTGAGGCTTTCTATGCTGGTGAAGAGTCAGTCTTAGAGACTCACAGGGCTGTTGTGCCCTGTCCCAATAGGGTCGCTATGCTGTGACGGGCACAATCGCTTGGACTGGTGCTTCACACCAATCTCAGGCTGAAATAGGTGAGAGGAAGTAGCTCAGCACTCAGTTCAACGGGGCACTGGACACTTCCATTTCTTACCCTACTGGCTTTCTTAGAGCTTCAGACTGCCCAGCCTACTAACACTCATGAGTAAGATTGCAACGCATTCGAGACTTGATTTTGTTGCTCCCTTCTAGGTGATTCACAGTTCTTTCTTTGCCCTGAGCTTTTGGGGCCCTGGTTACTGCGAGATAAACGGGAATGAGTCATTTTGAGGTAAAACACACGCCGCAATTCTCCAACAGCAATTCCATCCAGGTTTGGGGCTGATGCAATGGCGCACTCCTGCAGGCAGTGAGGACCTGTCCCATTCAGCCCTTCCTTCAGCCCCATGCCTCGCCTCCTCGCACCTGCCAACCTGGTCTTTCAGTTGTCCTTCTAGAGCAGCGGTTCTCAACCTGCGGGGCGTGACCCCTTTGGGGGTCGGGCGTCCCCTTCCCAGGGGTCACCCGATTCATAACAGTAGCAAAATGACAGTGATGAAGTAGCAACAGAAATAATGTTATGGGTGGGGGGTCACCACAACATGAGGAACTGTATGAAAGGGTGCAGCATTAGGAAGGTCGAGAACCACTGTTCTAAAGAGACTCTGAATAAGGCATCTCTGCGTGGGCTGTCGTCCTAGCTTGTCTTTCCCCTCTCTGGCTGTGCTGTGCAGTTGCGTCTCCAGATAGAAGGACATGGGGAATCACTCGCATGAATTGAGTAAACCTAGAATCGAGTGGTCTTAAATGTCAGTAAGGAAGAAAGAGTTTTCTATGAGTTAGGAAAATATTAGGACAATATTTATAGAATGGGTTTGTTGTGTTAACCTTTCTCTAAGCACTCTGCCCAGGAGTGAAGAAGTGATGTCAGGGGTATTCACCAGGCTCACCCAAGGAAATTTTCCATCTATCCACTACTCCTCCGCAAATATTTCGACACAGTCCCTCTTGTTCTCTCCCCAGAAGCAATCAGTGCCACAGTCCCAACGGTCGTCATGGCCGGACACCTTTGTGTTGGGGGTGGAGGGGAAAAAGGGGGCGAAAATGAATGCTTTCGATGTGTCAGTGGAGAAAGTGCTTCCAATTTGAATTCTACAAACATAGAAGAAGATTTGTTTTGATTAAATTAACATGATTTATTCTTAGATGATCCCTCATAGTCCTGCATGCATTGTTAGCACAAGAAGCTGAACTTGATCACAACGTCCTTCCGAGAAGGGAGAGTAGGCACGCAGCCACCATCTGCCATTTCTTGGTGATGAGCCACAGATGCCACACCTTGGTTAACACTGTCAGTGACCTCCAGGATGCTCAATAGAACAACCTACCAATGATCCTGTTTAATGTAAACAAGGCAGGAGGCAAAACAGAGTATTACAGTAACACTATTTTACGGGGCCCAGGAACATTGCCTGGCATGTGTTCACATGGAGTTTCACCATGACATGCATATTCTGATTTCGTGTACAACCTAAAGGAGAAGGACCACATTTAGAACTTCCCTGGGCCTTCATTGCCTGTGAACTTCATAATTCACTGGTAGGTATAGAGGAATGCAATAATTTATGGGAATACGTTACCAAGAATTTATGAAGTCGTTTTGGAATTTGTGCCCCGTAAAATGAAGTGTAACAATCTTTACACTAGCAGCAGTGTAAGCAAGCTAAGGATTTTGGTCCTTATATATAGAGATATATACATATACACATATATGTACACACACAATGTACAAAAAAACCCACAACCCACCCCCAACCAAAAAGCTATGAGTCCACGCATAGCTTCTATATTGCACAGGCAGAGACTCCGTGAGAAGGTGACATAGTGACGCCGTGAGCACTAACTACTGTGACAATCAGCTAAGGACAGATCCGGTTCCGCCAAGCAGGTGGCTCATTATTAAGCATAAACCCAAAGACTGGGAGAAAAATTAAGGAGAAAAACAAAAAATGTGCATCCAGATTTATACAACTATGAAGTGAGACTGACTTCCGTTTGGAACTTGCTATCCTAACAACTGGAAGTGGCGAGGGGGTATCTTCCACCCCACCACGCGCAGCACATTTTGGTCACAGTGTGCGAGCACTGAGTCTTGTACATCTTCGGGCCCCAGAGACGTGAAGACAAGAACGGGTGAGGTGGAACAATGTTTCACCAACAAATCCAGTTCGCTAGGAGAACTTGTGCTGGCTCTAGGTCTGAACTAAATAATTGGGGTGGGAGGGAAGGGAGGTGGGAGATTGGGGATGTCCATAAGATACTCTTTAAGAGACACCATTATTTCTAAAATACTTATACCTTAAAGTTTTAGCTGATTAAAAGCAAAGTCATCAGAAATAACTTAGTTATGATTTTAGAAGCAGCACGCACCCCCAAAATACACGGGTTAAAGCTTTCTGGGCGTAGTGCCACGACTCGCTCCCGGGTCCCCCTGGAAATCGGGATGAAATGTATTTTTGGTGTGAGAGGGCGAGTCACTGCCGTCACCCCTCCTGCCCATGCCGTGAACCCCTGATGGCATCTCCCTTCTCTTCATGCCTGGTTTCAGACACACCTCCAGCTGCGTCCACCTCCGAGCGTGGAGATGCTGTAGGAGCTAGTGCTTTGCATGCACGGACGACCGGATGGACAGACACGGCAAACAGAAGTATGCTTTCCCAGCAGGAAAATCAAGTCAAAAGCACGCAAGCAGTAACCATGGCACGCTTTGTTTTTCATGGTCTTGCTGCAGGCATGTCGTAGGAGATGCGAAGAGGGATTTGCAGCTCATTAAACACTGAGGCTCTTTGTGGTGTTTCTCCAGAGCGGAGAAGGCTCGTGCTCTTTGATCCTTGTTCTGAAGGACGAAGCCAATCGTGCACAGCAGGACGAGCAGCCGTCAACCACCTCGCCTCTGGGCGGAGGACACGGGTGACCGGAAGTGGCTTTGGAGGCAGGCCGGTCTTCTCAAGATGGAGAGTTCGGTCTCCTCCTCCCTCAGAGACCGGTGTGGAAAGAAAGTGCTGCTGCTTAAAAGTTCAACTTAAAGAAAAAAAGTGAGAGAGTATACAAGCAATACTTGAGTGATGAGCGTCACTGAAACACAGACTAAGCAATGACCCAGCAGACACCACGTTGGTCAGTCACCCTTCGCAGGCTGTGCCCAGCACGCCTTTGCTAACCGACCCACACACGCACCCTCCCCCACCAAGATCCACTCACATCGAGACCCAATTTACCAAAATCCGTTAATATGTAAACAGGGCATTTACAAGACTGGTGCTCGTTTTGTTTCTCTCTTTTAGGATCATTTGAAACAAATGACCGGGCACAGGAAGAGCAATGTAAACATTCGGGAGGCCCTGGCATTTTGATTGTTGCCTAAGCTTACCAGCCAGTCCCTTGCTTAGGCACTACCATAGGTTTTCATCTGAAATCAAGTCCTAAAGCAACTTATAAAGCGACTTTCAGAGAGAGCGAGCAAGAGGGGAAAAGGTAGGTTCTCACCTCCATACATGCTAATCAGCTGTACGAGATACTCGATCAAAGAGGAGCCCCAGTGGTGCAGTGGTTAAAGTGCTCACTCGGCCGAGAACTGAAAGGTCAGTGGTTCGAATGGAACCCATCAGCTGAACCACAGGGGAAAGGGGTGGCCAACTGCTTCCCTCAGGATTTGTGGCCTTGGAAACCCTCCCAGGCAGCTGGACTCTGTCATGACAGGGTAGCTAAGTTGGAAGCAACAATGACAGTGAGGGGTTTGAGTCTTTTAGCAAACACTACTGGTGCTGAACATAAATTCAACACTGTGGCAAGAATGATAGTTTACATAAGCTGGGACCCACATGAAAATCAATCACTAACACGGTGGTGGACACAAGAGGAAAAGAACGCTTTAAAAATATATATATATATATTATATTAATCAAGAATTTATCATATTAAATTGCTATTCTTAGAAAAGCTGAAGTTAATGGTGCGCTACACACTTTTGTCTTGAATGATCAGCTCCTATGAGGAAGTCATTTTATTTGATGGTTCCTGAACTGTCTCTTTTTGTAATCTATAATTTCTCCTCATAGTCTGTTTGATAAGAATTCTGACCTGAAAAAGGTTATAAAATTAGTGATTTTTTTTTTTGGCGACTCATAATCCAAAACAATATAAGCATCTGAGTCCCAGAGAATGTCAAAATGCCTTGCTACCTAAAAGATATTAAAATAACAGAAATATCAAAGTCATGACATCAGAAATTTTGCAGCTTTTCACACAGTCATTAGAAATGCTTATTTCCTGAAGTTCCTTTGATTGGATCCTGGACTCAATGACGTGCAATTGTAGTATATCGAGAACCATTAAGATAGAGCCAATGAAAACATTCTACCACTAAGAATGTCCATTCAGTCGGTTCTTAATGGTTCCGTCCAGTTGACAGCAATGCTTCATTTAAAAAAGCCTTTAAGTCCCCGCTGAGCTGGGTGGGATAGAGCCGGTTCTGAGGAAATCCATGTGCAACAGTTCTGTCCCTCGAGTTGCTCCAATGGCGCGGCTTAGGGTGTGGAGGAAGCGTGGTACTTCACAAAGGCAATGGCTGCCAGCTCCTTGCAGAATTCTTCTAACACGATCACGCCCTCAAGCAAGGTGATGTGGTCGATGCTGGCCAAGGAAAAGCAAACGGGACATCAGGTCAGGCATCAGCAGATCTTTACATTGTCGTTCGATTTGAAGGCTGGAAATGGACTTACATGGGACCTTCAGGTTCCAGACCAAGTAAACGTTTTCTGACCAACAGAAGTTTGGGAGTAAAGTCTTGAATGCGCTGGATTCGAACCATCAGGTCTCCAACCACCTGAGTATTAGAGACAAAAGGAACAACTGAAATCGTAAAGCTTCTCAGGACAGAGAAACTTCTAGTACTATGTACACAATGTCAACTGCCATTCTCTGTCTAAATGTCTCTCCCCAAGGATGAGTACCTAGTCCTTGTGTATCTTGTTCTCTTTTTCACATTTGGCAAACTAGCGCATAATGAATAATTACTTTTAAGCAGTAGATATATTTTTCATTATGTGGCACATCTGCCTACAGTGATTGGAACCTGTCCACTGGACAGGCTTATCCAGCCTGGGGGCGAGGGTAGCACTAAGAACTCACCCTGACGATGACAGAGAAGAGAGATCTACAGCCAGAAGCAAGGTTCACGTAGGGATCCAAAAGGTATTCGTGAACGTGTGGGTGGGGGAAGAGAGAGAGTCTAGATAAGACCGAGGTGACTTGTAAGTTGACATCATAGGGCTACAGAGAGGGGAAAAGAGAAAGACATTTGATATCACTTACCATGTACACATACATCCAAAGATATCTATATATGCACTTAATCTACCATTTGACTTTGTCTTTCCAAGGGAGGAGAAGATCCCAGCAGACTCCTCCCTTCACCTGCTTTTCTGCACTGAAAATATCTCCAACTAAATCAACTCTAAGCATCTTGGCCAGAGTTTCAGTCCTAGGGCTTAAAAAAATACATATAAAAAAAGTACACATATAGACACAGAAAACAAATAGGTAATGTATATAGTCTGAATTTCTCTGCTGTATATAGGTTGCTTTAACTACTGAAAGAGTTCAAGAGGTCATTGAAAATTCAAGTCTATGCTCTAAATCCAATGTTAATCTTTCTAACGACTAGATTCATGAACAGTTTTTTCAAACGAACAACTATCTCGGAGTTGCTCATTTCAAATCTAGTCTTGAGCGAACGGGGATATGTGCTCCGAATGAAGACTTTTAAAGAACACCAGCTCTTTCTGGATAGTATTTGCAACAGAAAAGTGCTCTCCAAAAATCACCTCCTTAACAAACAATGGATCCACATTATGTTCAGGACCAAAGAACCATTAAGGCAGTAGTTCTCAATCTGTGGGTCCTGACACCTTTAGGGGTCGAATGACCCTTGCACAGGGGTCGCCTAAGAACATCGGAAAACACATATTTCCGATGGTCTTAGAACCGAGACACCGATCCTCTGTCTCCAGGTGGGTCAGCCCATATGCCCACCTGTGGGAAACAAAAGGATTTCTCTCAAGTTGTGCCCCCCAAATATATGCCAAACTTAGTTGTGCGAATGACTATACACTTGGAGGTTATCAGAAATAAATAGGTCAGGGTTATTCTCCCTAAGAGTTATCAGCCATCTAGACCAAGCAGACACTAGTTTATCCCACAACAAATAGGGCCCACTCCCTTCTGATAAGGATAGTAGCTATCTGTTTCCTTGTAGGAGACCCCAGAGAGGTCAAACCCGCCCAAGAATGACCAAGGTTAGGCTGTGATCATGAATCTAGGGTCCACCTATTTTGTCACATGTATACCCCTAGTCCCTCCCATTCCTATGGCACACCCCTGGCTTATCCCCTTCCTATGATGTGTATGCCTATTATACTGCCCCTTCCTGTGACGTGTGGTTACCTGTAATCATGTCCCCTAATGAGATATAACCCCTGGTTAGCAATAAAGTTGGGGCTCTCTCCTGCTCTCGCTCCCGGGGTTCTCCCCACAAGGACCACCACGCAAGGCTGAGGTGAGCATGCTACCATGAATTGTGTCTGACTCCATTAATTCAATCTCTCCTCTATCTCTCATGTTCTCTATGACTTTACTATACTTTTAAATTATTATCACTGTATAATTGTGCCTACCGGACCTGTGATGATTTGTTGGGGGCCCTCCTCACCCCTCACCCACCTACGGCGTGTAGGTGTACCCATGCTACACCATGCTTCAAGACAAAATTTCATTTGTTTGTCATTAGAAATAAATATTTTACCCAGTGCTCCAAGATGAATACAACATGCCGGCATGGAGTAGGGAACCAATGGAGAGGTCTGAGGGGCCAGCCTCCAACTACGTGGACACCTGCCCCCCTCCCCCCCCAAAGAATTAATTTCAGAGGACAGCACTGAATCTGCAGCTC
>NW_022103968.1:14710538-14711808 GCF_000313985.2 Echinops telfairi
GCACTTAAGAAACAAAGAAAATGACACTGAACCACACATATACAATCAGCATTCCAGGACTTACACATTATCTTTGAAAGTGAACCATAAAATGCTCTTAAACCAAGAGACTGGGAAAACAGGATTTTTAAGACAACGGTTTGAGGCTGGCCTCTGCGGCTTACTGGTGGCATGCAAATCGTGCCACCTGTGCTACAGCTCTCTGGTGTGTGAAGTAAGACTACTAGGAGTCAGCCTCCCCCATCCTACTTGGTCACAGGCAGAACGTCCGCGATGCTGCACGTGAACTCTGGTGCCATCGGGTGAAATCAGAAGTCTTAAGCTTTTCAGCATCTTCTGACCTCAACAGGCACCATTGTGTCAGTATTCAATATGCTAAAACCCCAAATCCTACTACCACGATGTCGATTGCGACCCATAGTGACCCTACATAGGGATTCCAAGGCTCTAATTCTTTATGGGAACAGATACTCATCACTCCTCCTTGGAGACATTAGTGGGTTTGAACTGTCGACCTTGCGGTACACTGCTTAGGCGACAGGGCCACAGGGCTCCTCCCACTCAAGACTGCTTGGTTATAGCCCGTGGTTGTTAACTTGGTCAGACTCACACCAAGTCCAACATAGGAGCACAGAAAACAACACACACAAAGCTGATGAATCCTGGCTCTCTAGGAAGCTTCACCCAGCTGAGAGGTCTGGACCGTGAGACTGACAAATGCTTTGGTTCGGTGCCGTCAAGTTGATTCTGACTCAGGCCAGAACACGGACGTGCCACCGTGGGGGGGATTCCAACACGCAGTGACTGTGCAGCGGGAGCAGACTGCCCTGTCGGGTTCCCTAGGTGACCACCTGGTGATGGAAGACGGCTTGTTGATGGAGCGCAGCTCTCCCCCGCCGAGCTGGAATAAATATTTAACTAACAGCTACCGAAGAACCAGCAGTTCATCCATAATTTAAAACTAATCGCAGATTGGTTTCCTCAACACCATCTCAATGTTAAATCAAGAATTATGCCAGGCCATTTTATTTCAAAGTGTATGTCCCTTGACATGGTTAAGGCATGGCACAATTCCATCCCAATATCTTCCTGTCAACATCAGGAGGGAGGGAGTCTACATCACACACTCATTTCTCGAATAGCAAAAGGCTTGTCTGTTATTCTCTAATTTTCACAAGTGCTAAAGATTCCACTTGAAATGGCATTGAAGGCCTTCAGAATTGAGCTTAAAGAGGTCTACTAAATCCACGTAGCACTAACTGTACTAACA
>NW_022103968.1:14723282-14727928 GCF_000313985.2 Echinops telfairi
GAGAGCAAATGTTTTGAGAATGATGATGGCAACAAATGTACAAATGTGCTTGACACAATGGATGTATGTATGGATTGTGATAACAGTCATACGAGCCCCCAATAAAGTGATGGGAAAAAAGAAGAATAGGTGTTTTTGCTTTGTTCTGTATTTTACATGCTGACTCCTGTGGCCCGTTAGGAGAGGTGGTTGGGGGTGGGCAAAGGTAAGGAGGACCACTCACCGGGCTTCGGGTGAGGTTCAGTAGAGAATTCACTAGGTTGTAGTCCTGGTTCAGACGGACCATGGAGGCCTCGGACAGAGATGCAACGCAGAGATGATCCAGGCTGGTGGACAGCTCGTCCATGGGATGCGCAGGCCCGTCCTCTGGCTCTGTTGACTCCACTCCTGCCGCACCGGATGGCTCCTCTGGCCGACCGGGCTGTCCTGTGTCTGTCGACAAGGCCTCCTGACTTCTCAACGAGTCTTCTGAGGTTACGTCTGGTGTTCCCTTGGAAGCCAAAGACTTCAGCTTATTCTGTAAGGGAGGACATGCTCTGAGATTCACACCCATGGCCTACTCACCGGAAATCACAGTCCTGACGTAATTGTCTACCATCAGCATTCAGCGTGTCTAACAACTGAAGCAATGCATCACAAAGGACTGTGACAAGGGAAAATTACGGCCCGGAAATAGAATGACCATGGAGAAGAAGAGTCTCTTCTTAGCCCAATTGAGGTACTTCTTCTACATTTTAAAAATGGAAAGAACTGTGACACTGCCCTGCTGCCTGACTCTTCAGGCACCTGCAGTCCTACGCAGGCGAGGCAGCCACGCTGAAGCAGACCCTGGCTGCACATGGGGAAAGCCAGGCGTGCGTGCCTAGACCTGTGTTTCCATTCAGGTGATCTGGCACCTGAGCTGCTCACCTACCTCCTGTCGGGCCAGAGAGGATCCTGAAGCACATACCCCTTAGTGTGAAGTAGAAAAGGAATGGCACCTGTAGGGACAGCTAAAAAGACAGGGCCCTGGTGGTCCCCGGTGCTGACATGGACGTGGGACGGCGGGAGCTCTCACACACGACTGGCGGGATGGGAGGCGGGAGTCAGCCCCTCGAGAGGTCGAATACGCAGCCCCATCCCACAGCATTCACCACAGGGAAATGAAACCACCTGGACACGGGTGAAAACCGGAATGCGGATGCTCACTGTGGCTTTCTTCGTAATTGCCACGAATTAGAAAGAATCCAGAAATCTCTTAGCTGGGGACTGGGTCAGACAGCGGGACAAAAGCAGGGCTGCATCGCCAACACGTGACGTTAAGTTCAAAATCAGAGCTTCGAACTGGCTAAGGGTGCTTTAGTAACTGCCTTAGAAACAAGGGCCAGTTCACGTTGCACAGTCACCAAATCTGTTGCCAGGGCACTCTGACCCAGGAAGCAAACAAGACAGCTGGCCCCACTCAAAGATGGCTGCCTACCATGCCACTCTGAACGTAGGCTGCTCTCTGAGAAAAGCTCTGCCAATACTGCTGCTCTCTGGAAGTCCGGCCAGTCCTTCCTCCTGAAAGGTCAGGAGCTTGATATGGCAGGTGGACATGGGCAGGGGGCTGGGGGGAAGCATGCTGGCCGCGAGGCCTGGCCGGCTTCCATTTTGCAGTGGGCGTAGGGTACCAGTTTGAAGCCCTGAAAAAAATGCCAGCCTCAAAGCTTGATTACATCTCTAGGGTTTCCAAAAAAGGCAAAACCATTGGAATATAAAACACACCAGGGGTTGCCCCAGGGATGGAGGTAAAGGGGTGTGGGGAATTCTTTAGGGCGAAGGCGCTATGGTCCGTCTGCAATGTGGTGGTTATATGGCTGCACATGCTTGTCCAAATCCACAGAGCTGCGTCCAGAGGGGAGTCCTTGGGCGTCCTACACAGTACAGCACCTGGCTACTCACGGGGAAGTTGACAGCTTGAACCCACCCAGGGGTGCCTCGGAAGAGAGGCCTGGCCTTCTCCTTCCGAAGGATCACACACATGCAGAGCCCGATGGAACACAGCTCTGCTCCTACGCCCATGGGTCGCGATGGAAACCAACTGGTAGTAGCTGGTTTGGTGGTGGGTCAGAAAGAGTGAACTGTACAGTAAATAATTTATATTTCCATTTAAAAGAAAAGAAGATAAAAAGTGCTTTTTTAAAAAGCCAAAAACAAAACCAAGAACCTAATTTTTAAATTTTCCCCCTGTAATGATTGTACCTGAAAAATGAAGTACATGAAGTCATTTGCTACTTCAAAACTGGAAGTAAAATCTAAACTATCAACCGAGTGGAGTAAACTCGGTGATGGTGGCTGTTAAAAGGCAGTACTAACAGCAGAGTCATCCCCAGGGTTGTGGTGGGCAGGCTGGAGAGGGTACACAGTCATTCCTCCCACCTGTCCAAATCCGAGGGGTGCCTTCCTTCGCCCGGGCTAGATTTCCCACAATACACCTGACAGCAAGCTTGGCTGAAAGTAAAACACCAACTTCCGTGACTCCCCACCCCTAAGTGGACCTTCCAACTGCGCTCTCTCTAATCCTCCCCGGGACCTGCAGGGGCCCAACGGTGAAAGCGCCCCATCCATCAAAAAGCAGCCATCTGCTCGGCTCAACTGATGCCCTGAAATTCTTTTGTGTCAGGAGAGTTCAAGTTGGAATAAAACAGCGATCTTAAATGTACAATCATTCTGTAAAATGTAAAACAATCGGTCTGACGCCCAACAAAGAATGTCTTCACAGAATTCAATTCTAATTCTAAGACAGGCCTCTTTGGAAGGTTGACAAGGAACGTGCCATACCTCAAGAAAAAAGTTAACCAAGTAGGGATCTTGCTTCAGCTTTGCACACACAATACAAAGGAACTGAATTTCTTCATTTTCCGTCGGCGTTGCAAGAACTTCACCACAAAGCCGAATTAATTTCTGTCCAAAAAACCAGAAAACAAAAAAATGTAGGTTACTTTCACAAGCATACAAATAGCCATCCATGTATCTTAAGGATATTTTAAATTTTCAAATAGATTACAATATCTTAAACAATTAATGAGACGTACAATAAACTCTGAGGTGGTGGTGTTTACATTTTATATGATCAGTTTTGTATTAAACAAGTTAAACTACTTCTCCATCCTTTGCCCCCATAGCTCCCCTACCCCACGCCCCTCCTTTCTCTTTTCTCTCTGGTGGATGAACCCCTCCCCCCTTCATCCAAGTGGGCTTCATTTTCCCTCCCCTGTCAACCAATGGAGGTGGTTTTTTTTTTTGAAGATGTATTTTTCAAAACCTTAACGTGTGAAAATTTTACAGAGAACTATAAAGGCATGAAGTGCTCTTAAAACAATAATGAAAACTCAAATATTTGCTAATCTGCATGTTAGTTTTAGAAATATATATATATATATATATATATATGATTACTTCTACACAAAAAGAAACCAGGCCACAAAACTTATCAATGATTTACAACACACCTGCACTGGCCTATGGACATTGATGTGTGGAAGCAGTGGCTGCCGGATTCTTCCCAGAAGCTTAGTGTAGAAAACCAAGACCTGCTGCTTCATTCCTGGGGGACACTGTGGATAGCAAACAGGGAAAACCAACAGGAAAAGAAGAGACGGACAGTATAAGCACACTCATGAAAAACGGACAGACTGTACATGACTACATTCCACTTTTAAAAGAAAATGCAACTAACCACTACGACTGGCAGAATAACACTTTCATCAAATACTAATGACAGGTGTTCTAGAACTAAAATTATACACGGAGTCTACAGCATATCGCACGTGATGTGTAGTTATGAGCAGCAGCTTCGTGATGATACAGTGCTGAGCCTAGGGTTGGCTCTGTTTATATTCTAAACACTGGGCGAACCTGAAAATACTATGCTTAACTCCTTGATCAGAGGAAAGGCAGACCTTTTGGCTTACACTAAAGACAGGTGTTTCCAAAGCACCATCAATAACTTTCCATTCTATAAAGTCTCCTAACATAGCTATGTAAATGAAGGAATCCTATGGGATCAGCTGCCCTGCCATTTATTCAGACAACACTTTTATTCTATTTACAACTCTTTAAAAAAAAAGTTACAATGTTATTTACATTATAATAACTATGGCCAATGAACATTCAATATCAAAGTTTTTATTGCACACCACTTGTTCAAATATTTGATGATTACTCAGATTGTGGACGGAATGGGTATACACTCACAAGGCTACGAATTCTATAATTAAGTGACTTATACTGTCTCACACTTAAAATACAGTCATGAAATGAGTATTTGCAAAGCATCATCATATACCTGCTATCTGGAAAGAGCATCAACTATCGTCTTCAGCACAGTGATAGAGATTTTGATAGCAAATAGCATAATTCATATGGGCACACCAACAAAGTTTACATCACCAGTTCCCACATCAAATGACGAGCAGTGCCATTCCACAATTGTTGTTCAGAAGTCAATGAACAGTGAATCAGTGAAGTGTTGTATACCCCTCCCTCCACAGGGCAGGTAACAGTGTTAGGGAGCAGACATGCTGCCTTGGAAATGCGAGTCCATAAGTTAAAATGGTAGAAGAGGGAACCAATTACATGGAACTGTGTGTGACCTCCTCCCTGGGGGACAGACAACCAAAAAG
>NW_022103968.1:14730165-14744091 GCF_000313985.2 Echinops telfairi
GGGGCGGGGTGGTCAGCATAAACTTGTTTTTATATGAGAGTTGACTTGACGGATTAAAATCCTAGCACTCAAGGAGACAAGCTCCAGCTTCTGCCACCAACCCTCTTGCCACACGAGGAATGCCTTTGCGTAGTCTGTCCACCAGAAATGCCTTCATCTCTTTATCTGCCTCGGGACCTCCTCCTCCTTTGAAGCCCAGGGCTGGCATTGCCTTTGACCTCTCCCCGACCTAGACTTTTTATTACGTCCCCAGATGTTACTGTGATGTAGACATGTCTCCCCTGCTAAATCAGACCCCACTGCCTTTGAGTCGATTGGACTCATAGCAACCCTTTCTTAGATCTGGTTACAAATCTTACAGGAGTAAACAACTTCATCATTTTCCAGCAGAGCAGCTGGTGTGTTTGAACTGCCGACCTTGCAGTAGCAGTCCAGTGCTTACTGGGCAGTGCCACCAGGGCTCCTGCTAGATTGCAGAAATGATCCAAAAGCAAGAAGGCTTGCATGTCTTAAGGCTCTGGAGGCCGGGGAAGAGTTGTTTGGAAAAAGCAGCCTTTCTCAAAATAACAAGTCTCTATCTCTGCTGGATCGGCGCCTTGGTGGCATAGTGGTTACATGTTAGGCTGCGATCTGCAAGATCAGTAGTTTGAAACCACCAGCCACTGCATGGAAGAAAGAGAAGGCTCTCAATTCACACACAGTTAGCAGAGTTAGTGTTGGAAACCCGCAGGGACAGTTCTACCCTGTCTTGTGCGCTTAGATTTTTGGTTTTAGAGATTATACTTTACCCTTAAAGGTGTTTTCTTGTCAGATTTGTACAAATGTCATATCAAAAGAAAAAAAAAGACCTCTGTCCCCTGTGGGAAACTAATGCTGAGGGAAATATGATGGGGACTAGTATATTCCCTTATAACAAAGGGAATCTGGAAAGCTAGTATTCCAGGGTAGGAAAGCCACCACTTTGGTAAGTTAAAGTCCAAGTACATGATCCTGCTTTAAATATCACTTCCACAGATTCTCCCCCCACCAGCTGTGCTGCCTTAAAATGAGCACATGGCTGATGCTGTCTCCCTGCAGAAGCAGATATTCTTTGGTCATTTCCTCTCGCCTCAGCACCCATCCCCCCTCATGCCTTCCCCCAATGCAGGTATTGTTTCCTCACCTGTGAGCTCAGGAACTTGACTGTGGTGGCCACATACCCACCTGTATGTAACTACTGAACATGCATGTCTTAGGACTACCTATAAATATCCCAAGACAGTAAAGACTCTCTCTGTGCAGACTTGGCGGCTGAGATCCTGGCCGTCCCGGAGAGGTAAGCATGCTACCATAAAATGTGTCTGACTTCACAACTGATGTATGTATGGATTGTGATAAGAGTTGCATGAGCCCCTAGTAAAACAATTTAAAAAAATGTGTCTGATTTCTTTATTTTACTCTCTTATCTTTCCTATCTTCTATGACTTTACTATGGTCTTTATCTATTACAACTGTACAATTGTGTCCATGGACCCCTCGGCTGTTAGAGGCTGGTTTACTCTGACAGTCCCCAACAGCTTGTCCACTGACCTCTTCTCCATTTGTGGGCCCCGCGCCTTCGGTTGAATGGCCCGAGACCCGCCATCTGCAGACTCTCTGGTGTTCACTCCTCAAGGGAGCCGATCTCCCAATGTAGCAGAGCCACTGGAGTTCTCTCAACCAGAAGCTGCCATAGTGTGGCCCATGGACCAGAGCCAGCCCTGCTCTGTGCCTGGAAGTAACATCCACTCACTCTCTTACTCGTGGTCACAAGCAGCTGCAGGGGCAACAACTGCACCACCGAGTGGTTACAATAGAAACTCTCTGGCCTTTTGCAGTAAAAGCTCCCCAACCCTTCTCCTGTTTCATCTCCACTCTACCCGTCACTCTCCAACTTTCCGATTCACCGGAGAAGAGAAGTCACAGAAGATAATGTCAACTCCCTCTACCATATTCACTCCCTGACTGCACTTGGGCCCAAGTTGTGTGTCTACCTAAGCGTCATGGATAGAGTGTCCACAGAGTGGGGACACAGACTGAAGGCCACATTTCCTTGTGCATTCAGACCATCTGTCCCAGGCTACAAGAAGATACCACTCAGAAAAAGCCTCATCTTACGGTAGCAACCCTTTCCCACTCTACTAAATCACCCCCTCCTCCAACGATCAACTAGGAGCCTAGCTGGCATGGTTGTTACGCGTTGGGCTGTGATCTGCAGGGTCAGCAGTTCAAAACCATCAGGCACTCTGTGGGAGAAAGACATGGCTTTTCACTCCCATAGAAAGTCATGGTCTTGGAAACCCACAGGGCAGCTCTACCCTGTCCTGCAGGGTCTCCATGACTAGGCACCCACTTGATGGCAGCAAGTTTGGGTATCAACTGCAATATTTCCCATCTTAACAAAAATAAATAAAAAGTTCTCTTAAAACCACTTATCCTTCTGGCTGCTAGCCTACTTCTCAGTTACCCTTTATCCTAACACTAATCAAAAGAGCATTTACACACATTATCCATGTCTCCTGCCCATTGTCTCCTAAGCCTCCCTGTTGGTAAGCATTGGACTGCCAGCCACAAGGCTGCTGGATCAAACTCACCAGCTACTGCTCAGGAGAAAGATGAGGCTATCTGCTCTCATAAAGACTGACAGCAGGGGTGGGAAAACTTTTCCTGCCAAGAGCCTTTCTTTATTTAGAAAATCATTTTGGGCCCATACTGGTCAAGCACTGAATTGCTTCTTTGAAGAGGCAGGTGATGTTAGCGGGTATGAGTGTTTTTTGTGTGCCTTATATAGCCCTGATTTACAGCCTCAAAAATACTACCTAGGGCCACTGTGAGCCGGAATTGATTTGAAGGCAGTGGATTTAATCAGGCACGCCCCCCTCCTCTCAGCCATTAAAATGACTCATGTCTTACTAAAGAGATCCTTGTGAATAAATCCAACGGTCCATTCTGAGTCTGCATGAACTCGATTATCAGCCTCTCCCACACACTTAGCTCCCACCCACCCCGCCCTTTGACTTCTAGGACCTCCCTTCCTCTTTAGAGACCCCTTTATTAAGGCTTATATAGGACAAAAACAAGATAAAGACAAAATCATCTCGATTAGGAAGACCATCAGCATGAGGTCATAATGGCACCCAAAAGGTTTACATCCATGTGGCTAAGTTAGAAAGCATGGAAAACAAGAACATTGGACACAATATCATGACTGGTGGCAGATCAATCCATCACACTCTTGAGGACTACAGAAGTGGGAAAGTGGTGGATATATATTATTAAGATTAAAAAAGCTTATAAAATTGGTGCAGGGAATTCCGACCATGTTGGCTGAGGTAAGACTCATGCCAAAGTGACCCTAGCACTAGCACTCCAATTTCCATCAAGGACACACCCAGGCAAGCTCCTGAGGGTGTGACTGCCCTTTTCTGGGCCTGCCAGGGGGAGCTTGAGTACACTTTGCACTGCCTGACTGCAATCCTTTGTATTATTTACTAAAAATTTTTTTTTACAATTTTATTGGCATATACAATTTAATAGTTCAATTATATCAACTGTACAATCATTACCACAATCAACTTTAAAACATTTTCTTTTTTTTCATGGTTAAATCGCCTTAAGATGCGTGGGACCCCACTCTCTGGTGACTCCTCTTCTACTTACAGGCAAAAGCAGCTTTTTTGACTAGCTTTCTCCTCTTCCTAGCCTCTTACACACTGGCCTGAGGCTTCAGTTCCACCCACCTGCTCTCTCCCACCTATCCTTACTCCTTGGTCATCTCGACTGGTCTCATGGCTTTAATACATGTTGACGATTCTCAGTTTCAGATCTCTAGCTTAGACCTCTCCCCTGAATTACATCTTTCTGTTTTCCAACTTGGCATACGCCCTTGGATAGACATTGAGCTTCTCACATTTTATATCCCAAATTCCCTTCCAAACCTCTTCCTTCTGCCAGCTCCTCTATTTTTCCAACTGCTTAAACCCAAAACTTTGGGGTTATCCTTCACTCATTCTTTCGGACCCAATACTTGCTCCATCAACAAGTGTCCCTTCAGAACGTATCTGGAAGCCAACCACTTCTCACCACCTCCACCTGATCTAAGGCATCACCCTCTCTCTTGCTGAGACCACTCTAATTGTCCCCAAACTCTTCTATAAGCTTCCACCAGACTCTGGATCCCCCTGATCTAACTAGGTTGTTTGTTTTCTTCACAGAACCAAAGCGGCCCTTTGAAAGGCACTGTGTTACATCTCTGCAGGAAACCAGCAGTGGCTTCCCATCTCAGAGTAAAAGCCAAAACCCTGGGGAGCCGCCCCTTCCTCCTCTAAGACTCCTGTCAGACTTCATCTCCTGACACCTTTCCCCACGTGCCCTTTGGGCTTGCCACAATGACTCTCTTGTAGTTCCTGGAATACTCCAAGCCAGGTCTGCACACTTAGATTGCTTCCTGGGACAGTCCTCCCTGGAAAGCCCTTAGGCCTGCTCCCTTTCTCCGTCAGCTGTCAGCTCAGAAGTCACCAGATACAGGGAGCCTGCCTCTAGCTGAGAATCGCCAACTCCCTTCCCTCCCCTTACACACACCTTTCCCCCCTCATCCGGCTCCATCTTCTCCTTGACACTCACCACCTGACACACTCATCCTGCTGTCTAACTACAGCTGACCCCCCAATTGATATCTAAGTTCTATTAGGACAAGGGTCTTTTGTCTGTGTGATGGATGGTTCTAGTCCTCAGGAGTTCAGTAGATATATTTTTTATGAAGGAATGAATCTTAAAGATAAATGAAAAGTAAACTAAATTATTTAGACTTTACATAGAAACCAACTTCAAAATTGATTTAAAATATAGTTTCACGAGAGCAATAAAATGGACACCTGAAAAATGTTCAGTTGGTGGATGCTAAATTGTACACATCTTGGCAACTTTATTTGCTTATATGTTTGTTCTAGGATTTCACGAGCTTTCTGCTGAGCTATTCCCAGCATTGGTCCTTACCCGAAGTCTCTATGTAGTAATGCGTGATGGCCTTCCAGTGGTAAACAAAGTCTTCTTGTAACGGAAGGGAGGGTGCCAGCTGCACAAACAAAGACATGACCATTAAGAAAACAGCACCCGACGTTTGCCAGAAAGAAGGACTCTCTGTCTGCTGTGACACAACAGGAGCACAAGGACACAAGTGGCATATGGGATAGGGTGGGGTGGGGCTGGTTTGAGCTGTTACATGCAGAGTTGATAGTCTGACATGTACCCTTCCCACCTGATTCACCATAAAAAATTCAAACACACACACACAGAGGAAAGCTTTCATTTGATTCTACAGGCCAAATACCAACAAGAAATAAACGAGTCTAATTCAAGAATGTAAAAGTCATGAAGATATCAACATTATTAGATCATCCACGTGGGCTGGTGCCCCTCCCCTGAAACTGATAAAGATGTGAGGGAGTGTGTGGGGCAAGTTCAGCACCTTTTAATTTCACTTTTCCACAAAAGTTTTGAAGCCCCCTGGTAGATAGCCCCGGGAGAAATGAGGACACGCATTCACTGAGCTCTCGGTTAAAGGGAATGATCAACAATGAGGGGACTTCACCCTCAGACTTTGACATGCGGGACGTAGAAAGGTGCTACGCAGCCAGGTTACACGTCACCACCACGACTGGGGACACACTCCAAAGTCAACTTTGTAATCAGCGCTCCCCACACTCACTGACACGTGACAGCAAACCCTGACTCTTCAAAAGCCCAATCGGGCAGTGCGTATTTTTAGCAAAGGAACAACATGGATGCGAAACTACCGATTTAAATTCCACAAAGTGAAAAAAAAAGTGTGTTTTTTTTTAAACATTTTAGCTTTGAAATTGACTTTGGAAATTTTAGGATCAAAATGATCTCTCTTTAGCCATCATAGGAAACCTACAAGTACTTCAAACGTATTGAAAGGGCAGAAAAAGACCCGGATGCACCTTCTAAAACATTTCCCTTTCCTTCGAAAGAGGGGGAGAGAGCTATTTCAGTCCTACAACATCGGCATGTTTCAGTCAGAAACCACGCGGCGGGCTGGGTTTGGTTAAAGCGCACAGGCGTGCATTCTGGGAAGAGAGGTCAGAGTCCCCTTCTACTTTCAGCTTTCTTGAGTCAGATGATGGAAGAGGTGACTTTCCTCCTCTGCCTGGACATCTATGTCTAGTTCTTCGTGCTAACAGCAGACCTGAGTCGGCAAATCCGTCAGCAGCACTTCCCGACCACTGGGCCAATTCTACATGCTGGTCCTATCTGACAGGCTTCATTCTGGGAGAGGACACGTATTTAGAAAAAAAGAGGGGGACCTGAGCCATCTTCAGCAGTCAGCAACATCCCATGCCAACTCTCCTTCCATGTGCCCACTGAAACCTTCATGGTCGCCCTCACTGTCACGTCGATGCCAACACGTCGCGGCCCTAGGGCACCGGCTAGACTGCTCCCGTGGGTGTCTGAGACGCTAAGGTGATGGGAGTCAGAGCCCTTTCTCCCTCCCACGGAGCAGCAGGGGCCCGTCCGCAATAGTACCAGACTGAAACACGAGCCTTCTCCCCCGGTACAGATCCAACGCTGTGAAATCAGGCAAGCTTAGTCATCTTTAAGAAAGCGGTTAAAACTTGGGGGAGTAGTGCGCTTCTCCACGTGGGAGGACTGAGGCAAAAAAATTAGGAAGAAAGTATTCAGCTCGGGAAAGCAGAGTCATCCCAGCCAAAATTTTCAGATTGAAAAATCTGCCTTTTAAAAACTCCATCACTTGTTTTTAGAATTCTCATGAAAGAGTGGGATCCCTGGGTAAGGGGCACAGTTCAGGTGCTGCGAACTGAAGGACGAGGTTCAAACTTACCCAGAGGACACATCGAAGCAAAGGCCGGGCAAGCTGCCTCCCAAAAAATCAACCCTGGAAGACCTTAGGAGGGGTCGCCACAAGCGGGCATTGACCTCACGGCACCTGGTTACTGTTAGCTCTATGTATCAACAGTAGGGCACACCCACATAAAATGTGCTGTTTTGAGAACTATATTTCCTTAAGTGCACATGCTATGATGTACCCTGTTTTCCTGAGGGACCCGCTCTCCTTGATACATGAAAAAGCCCATCCTCGTGTCAGGCCATTTCACCAATGGGACTCGACTCTGGTTCCACGCTGAGTCAGTAGACCAGAGGCCTCAGAGGATCTGCGTCAGGACTTTTCTGAGTGAGTCAGTTTGAAAGCTGAGGGATGCTATTTAGCTTACAAACACCTCTCCTAGGAGTTATACTTAAATAAGAAATGTGCTTCCATAGATAGCGTACGATTTAGTAGCAATCTTGTTCGATGTGAATACATTTTCTTATTTATGTGAAACTTCCTAATAATCTAGCTTCTTTCATTACCAATTCTGACATGCAAATTTCCTGTGTGTTTTTTTGTATTGCATAAGAGCATGTATGCTATGGTGAAAAAGAGATGTATGAGTCAGCAAGATAAAGTTCCACTTGATCTCTTTCTAAGAGATGAAGTCAGGGCCTCCACTTGGTTCCGAGGAGCCCCAGGGGTCCAGGGGGTCCCTCACTGGGCTGCTAACCACAAGGTCAGTAGTTAGAATCCACCTGGAGAGAGATGAAGCTGTCTGTCCCTACTCCTAGGATGCTGCACAGCCTCAGAAACCCACACGGAGAGGGGCTCTATGAACTGGCACTGACTTAATAGCAGTGGGGTTTGTCTGGCAGGGGCAGGTATTCTAACTGGTTCAGAAACAAGGGCACTGTGTGCATGACATAGCAATCACCTTTACCTGTTGGATTTCTACCAAAGTAGGAAACAGACAGCAGTGTCCTGGTCAACATGGCAGCCAACGGCACATTCCGAGTGGGTGGCTGGCCACCATGTTGAGGCAGACATCTCCGCCGGTTTCCTACTTGGGTCCAATCGGACGGGCAAGCGCTCTGGTTGCTCGGCAACCCGTATGCTGCCCTCGTTGCCACAGCCATGGTGGAGTCATTTCAAGCTGGCTTGAAGTTCTGGATTGAAACATTAAAAAAAATCGTATCATCACGTCTTTAAAAAAATCAACATAAATGCATGACTTGGCAGTGCCATTCTGGGAAGTCTTGCCAACCTGCCTGCAGGGAGAGAGTCCCTGTGACACCTGCCTGCAGCTCTCTGTCTCCCAGGCCTTTCGTAGTTGCGTCACTGCATCTGCACTACAGTGCGACTGCGCTGAGGACTGGGAGCGCGTGCCACTTTCTCACGGTCCAGTCCGAGTGGGGCGGAGCAGGGCCAGAGAAGGGCGGAGAACAAGGTCCAGAGAACAAGGGGCAAATAGATATACACTTTTTTTCACTACTTACTGCATGAATAAGTGCCTGACACATTGACTAAGCCGCTATGCAGAAGTTACATAAAGTTCTACAGCGTTCATGCACACCACAGAATAGTCATAAAAATCTCATTAAAAACTCCTAATTTGTCCAAATAAGCTCCAATTAAAGCATGAAACCTCTCGCACAAGGAAACTGCGTGTCACCAGAAATCCAGAACTGACTCTAAAATGCCTACCACACAGAGGGGTCTGCATTGATAATTCAGGGGAACGCTAGTGTTCTCAAAACCATGTCTGCTTCCTGTTGGACACTTTCCGTAACGTCCTGCTTCCAGATCTTGTAAAAGGCTTCTTCTTCCTCAACTTTCCTGATGTCCTTACCCCAGCATCTTGGCTTCGCCACGGTCCAGCTCCACTCCTATTTCCTCCACAGAACTTTTGGCAAACCTCCCACCCCCAGCCCCGGTGCTTGCGGGCTCCCTCCAGCAGAACTCCCGGGCTGAACCACTCATCCAACGAGTGATAATTATGGCTCATGGGTAGGGGGTGGGGGTGGGCTTCAAAAATTCCATGAAAAATGAAAGAAAAGGTAACAAGACTTTCCCACGAACTTTCTGAAGCCCCCCCACCCCTCGCCCCCTGTATTTGTTGAGCAACCTGCTATGTGCCAGGAGCTGCAGCAAGCACTTAATGTGCATCATCTCTTTTTCATATTCCCGACCATTCTATGCGCTAGATAGAATTGATTCCACTTTACAATGAAGACACTGCAATGTACAAAGACTAAGTAACTCGTCCAGCAAAGGGAAGGGCCAGAGGCCGGCCTGGAAGCCTGTTCTGACACTGGAGGTGAGTCACACTCCTTACACAATAATGCACCTATTTTATCTGTCTCCCAAATCAGACTGCACTTCACTTGTAGCTAAGCTCTCATAGGAGGCTCATAAAACACTGATAAATGCTTGGAGCACTGAACTTAGAGATCGTCGGGCAAGAAGGAACACACTTCACAGAACCTTATGCAGGCAGCCCTCACTGACGAACGCATTCCACTTCCAAGCCTATCTTTAAGTCGAGCTGGTGTGTACGCTGAACAGTTAGGAGGGTCTGTATCCAGCATCAGTCTCACCTGTGGGTCTTAGTACACAGTGTACTTTTCTACACATTAAAAAATATTTAAGAAACACTTCCGGATACATTGAAACATCTTTAATATAATAACACAAAATGCATACTCGTTTGTTATTATGAACCATAATGTTCGGAAGTAGCTCCCTCAAATTTTTAACCTAATAGACTTTGAGAGGAGCTGGAGGTACCTGATTTGTGGTGTTAACTCCCAAGGCAGAGTAGATTTTTAAACAACTGCAAACAGGGTGTGGACTTGACAAGGTATTAGGCGAATCACACTCACCAGCGCATTGCCAATTCCTCTAAGGCAAGGGCCCGACATGTCCCCCACCCCCTCAACCTTCATGTCAATTCTGACAGGTCATCACAGGACACACTCTACTCCCTACTCCCCCACAGGGCTCACAGACAACACTTTATGGACTTTATTAGAGACGTTAACAGGTTATTCAGGATCAGAACAATTAGTTAAGAAATCAAAATGTTAACAGATCAACAAGTTAAAAATTCAGCATCAGAAATGCTCAAGGCACAGTTCTTTGACCAGGACCGCCTCTTCCCAGCCATACCTTAAGCAAGCCTCTCAGCCCCTAGCCCTCTGCCCTGCTCCTTCCAGCATTGTTCTGGCATTGTCTCTGAGGGTTGCCAATACATGCCCAGAGGGCACTTCACTCTGCCCTAAGCCGCAGCTTCACCGCACTCAGCGCTAGATCTGTAGCCAGCAAACAGCTCCCCCAAGTAAGCGCAGGCACCCCACTCCGTAAGTGAGCACGGGGCCAGAAGCCTGCTGCTTGGGCTCATGCTCTGGCTCTTGGATCTGCACCTGCCACCACTCTTCTGCCACTTATCTAGGATCACAGCGTTCTGCCTGCTGCTCTGAGGAGGGACCATGCACAGGGGCCCCAGGGGCCGTTCTTCTTTCTTGATGGCGGTGAGATCATACAATCCTAACAGCATGGGCTCCCCCTTCTCTGACCCAGGCCCAGCAGGAAACGAAACACATTCAATCTGCATGGCCCCACCTCCCCCACCCTAGTCCCCTGGTGGACGTTACAACTGGGGCTACAAGGGCCTTATCAAGTCATTCAATGACCACAGCTGGCCACAACACTGCCTCCCCACCCACCCCCACCCCCAGAAAAGCCAGCAATAAAACAATCCTCTTGCTTGCCGTGAGTCAATTCTGACTTGGGGTGACCCTACTGGATACAGGAGAATGGCACCATGGGCTTTCTGATGGCTTCGGGTTCCAGCAGCTCACCTTTCAGCAGCTGAGCTCAACCACTCACTTTGAGCAGAAAACATGGCATTCAAAGTCTGAAAGATGACATTCCCCGAGTTCATGAGTTCAAATAGAGACAATGGGAACCCACCTTCACTCGGGAAGAAGCTAGCTGGGGGAGAGGGGCAGACCAAGGCCTGGCAGGCTAATTAGAAACAATTAGCCCTCCGCCAATACGGAATTGTACTAATAGGAAGGTGTTGTGCGAAAATGATCCAGTCCAACCGGCCAACTGCAACAGAGGCCTGACTGCAGGCTTGTGACCCGTGGCAACTGGCTTCCAGAACAGATGCATTTTAGAAGGCTCTGAGCAGCCACTTGGTGACCATCCTTTCTGTTCCCATAGAAGTGGCATGCCTTCCTCAGGTTGACGGTGGTGATAACGGCACAACTCTTCTTAATAAGTCTAAGCCACTGAATTGTATGTTATGTGAATTACATGTCAATAAAGCTGATAACATTTTGTTTTTAAAGTGCCATTCCTGAAAAGGGCAGGGAAGGAATTGGCACTAGTTCATGTGTTTTGGTAAGCTGTGGCTTTGTGTCTTACATGGAAAAATGCTGTCTATCCTCCACTTAATGACACCCAAATAATTAACAGTAAACGTGAAGGTGCTATTTGTCACACAATAGCAGAAATGCTACACTTGAACATCATTTAAGTGAACAGACGTACGAGCAACTAAAGAAATGACAATAAAAACGAATCCAACTGAGTATAGGAATCCAGAAAGTGATCTACAAAAATAGATAGGGAGACATTATTCTGCATGCTCGTCTAGAGGCGCAGTGCAAATAAAGCTCCCCTCCCCTGTGATTTACTCCTGAAGTTGATGTCAACGGGGGTGGGGGTGGGGGGCTGCACCAGAGTGGGTGTTGTTAGTGCAGGTGCATGGAGTCGGCAGAGAACAGCCAATGAAATGGACAGAGGAACAGTGAAATGAATTTATAGAAGAAAATATGGGGCAAATGCAGCAACAGAACTGAGTAAATGCAAACTAAAGTTGGGCTAACACTGGTCTTGAAAACCCCCCGAGGAGAGCTCCTCTATAATGACATTCGTTGACTGCCAAGAAAAATGTCTCTCACACCTCTTTCACCGCGGCTCCCAGTGACCCTGTAAGACAGGGTAGGGCTGCACCTGTGGGTTTCCGAGGCTGTAAATCTTTGCAGGAGCACAAAGCCTCATCTTTCTCCCAAAGAGTGGCTGGTGGTTTCGAACTACTGCTGGCCTTGCAATTAGCAGCCCAGCATGTAACCCAGGGGTTCTCAACCTTCCTCATGCCTCGACCCCTTCATACAGTTCCTCATGTTGTGGTGACCCTCCTAACCATAAAATGACTTTGGTTAGTACTTCATCACTGTCATTTTGCTGCTGTTATGAAGCGCGCGTGCGCGACCCCTGTGAAAGGGTCGTTCGACCCCCAAAGGGGTCGAGACCCACAGGTTGAGTACCATTAGTGTAACCTATGATGCCACCTCAAAAACTCACTGCCAATGAACCGATGCCAACTCGCAGACCCTCTAGGACAGGGGAGAACTGCTTCTGGGGGTGTCCGAGGCTGTGACTATGGAGTAGAAAGTGACTCTTTATGGAGTAGAAAGCCCCCTCCTTTCTCCCAGGCGCAGTTGGTGGTTTCAAACTGCTGACCATGCAGTCAGCAATCCAACATAACCACAGTGCAACTGGCACATCAAAACATGCTTCTAAGACTAACTATCCTCTCAGGGTAACCTGGCTCAAAAACACTCTTCCATAAAGCAAGCACAAATGGTACCTTTCTTCAGAGAATGCAATTGACTTGATGGCAGTGACATTTGTGTTTGTGTTTGTTTTTTCCAGAGAGGGCATGCCCCACCCCCACCCCCAAAGGCCAGGTGACTGTAATCCACTCTATCTGTCTCAAACAAGTCAAGAAGCTAGGTATTACAGAGCCAGTCAGAAAACTGACGTGGGCGATTTGGGAGCTACTAATATATACAATTATGAGAAACTAATGAGGGCAGAAAACACAGGCCTCGGGACAAAGTCAAGTCCTTACAGGGAGGACAGGAAAGGCAAGTTTCTTTTTCTAAGAACTTCCCATTTATGTAAATGTCACCCTGAAGGAATAGAGACAAAGCCAGCTACCTTTATTCCCAATCAGCTCAATAGTAGGCTACATTCAATGTTAAAAAGTAAATGAATCCTGGTTTTTAAAAGACGGGATACTGGTACCCTGCCTTGTTTTCATACATTTTTGCTAAACTCGTCCAACACAAAGAAACACATTAATGATGCACTTGGCAAGCAGGGTAAGTTGCATCTCAAGTAAGAAAAGGTGGTCTCCTCTATGTAAGACGGCTTCATTCGTGAAAAACCTATCTTTCTTGATTTGTAGTAGAGCTAAAGTTATTTTAAAATATTTCCCAAGTCCATTTAAATAACGATTTCATTCCTGAAATACAATTTTTAAAAATTTAACTTTGTTACTTGGCCATAAAAAACCGGTCCTATTGTAATTGATTGGGGGTGGGGTTGTGTGGGTTTATCTAATCAAAACAGGCAAGGGGAATGCCATTTTAAAAAGCAGGAAGGTAATCATGTCTTCGCAGGGTGCATTGTCTGAATGTAGGCAACGCTCCCAAAGCAAAGTATATACAGCAAGGAGCCTCGCTCCGTCCAGAAACGGAAGCAAACCCTTCTCTTTGAGAGGTCCATCTGGGTATCTGGGCCGACCCTAAAGCACGGTGAAGGCAGGCAGGATAGGAGGGCAGAGGGCAAAGGGCAGAGGGCAGGCAAATAAACAGATGGTCACCATGCCGGCCCAGCGAGCTTGGAAGCTGTCTACACCACATTTGACGCAACCGCCTGAACTCCTACTGCAGATCAATCGTTCAGGTCCAGCTGAGTTCGGCCCCAAATGCATTATAATGAAGCAATATAATGAAAAGGCCCTGGGTCCGTGGCGTGGTCCTTTGAAGTCTTTCCACTGCAGGACACCCACCCCCAACCCCCCACCCAAACAAAACAACCAAACAAAACCCCAGCCGATCCTTTCTTTTGTCTGGCTCAGTGGTGGCCTTATTTTCTTCCCCCTAGGAGGTTAACGGTCAGAAAACCCGGGACGCACCCTGCAGTCCCGCCAGGTGAGGGCTGGGTCCCCCTGGGCACCCCCGGCTCCCCCGCTCCCG
>NW_022103968.1:14744794-14758473 GCF_000313985.2 Echinops telfairi
CCGGACCCCGGGCGCCTCGGACTCGGCCATTCTTGTAAGATTCAGTCATTCCGGAGCCGGGCTTGACCGTATAAGTATCGCGTGCCCTGAGCTTCATCTTTAAAAGGACACACTTACCAGACAGAGTCCGGTAAGAAAGGCCAAGAAGAATACCCTGAGCGGGTCAGGTCATCTGATTAGAGCCTTTGTGGCACGGTCTGTGCTGCTAACCTCAAGGTCAGCAGTTCAAGCCCCCCAGCCCCTTCTTGGGGTGAAGACGAGGCTTTCTTTCTTTTTATTTTTTTGAAGGCGAGCCTTTCTACTCCCATACAGTTACAGCTTTAGAAACCCCCAGGGGCGGTTCTACCCTGTCCTAAGAGTCGCTATGATATATATCACTCACACCCATGCTCCCTCTCACTTGAATAGACTCAGATGCACATTTCACACACAGACTTACACACTTACACACTCTGACACACAAACGCTCACAGACACACCCACACAGACTCACCTACAGATTCACACACAGACTATATATATAAAATTAGTTTGAACTGATGCAGGCGATGTGGATTTTCTAACAAAATTTCATCAGCCGTAAAACAAACACACGGCCATCAAGTTCATTCTGACCAAGGCAACCCTGCAAAGGGCTTCCTAGAGTGCATGTCTTTTTTTTAATACTGTGCATCTTGACAGGAGCAGAAAGTCTCGTCTTTCCGACAGAAAGATTAGGGATAAAGGGGGTCATCTCCCCCAAATGCCAACGCTAAATCTAAATTAGCTGCCCCGGCCACAGTAAAGGGGTTGTAGGAAGTCGGGCATCGATGGGAAAACACGTAGCGCGGAGGATGTGCCACCATACAGGGGCCCCTGAACTCAGCCAGTAAGGTGGGCCAATACCCAACCCACCCTCCAGTGATGCAGGCGGGGAATAAAGGCGGGACCTGAGGCCTCCTTTCTTGGCCTCTGGGGGTTTCCTACTCTTGGTCCCATGAATGTGGCTGCATGCTCCTGTTCAGGTATTCTTTTCTTGTGGTGTTTCGCGCTTTCCTGAAGTGGCCACCTTCAGTCTCGGGCTCACGCGTGGTGCCCGTGCGGCCTTATACACTTTCCAGAAATAGCGTGTACTTTTTGAAACGGTCATACCTGAAACTTTCCTTTCCCTCCTAAAAGTCCCTTAGATTTACAAAAGTGCTGTAGCCAAGTGACTTCTTTCGGCGTTGGGAAGCGAGACTGAGGAATCGCACCCCAGAAACCTAACATTTCGACCTGGGAGCAACCAGTGGGCTTGAACTGCTGACCTTGCGATTAGCAGTCCCTTGTGCAGGCAGGGCCACCAGGGAGCCTTACACAGGAAGTTCCAAATGGACACATGGGAAGAGGGTACAGTTCAATTTTCCAGGTGGCAGTCTCTTAGTCTGCTACCTAGGTTCGGTGCACTAAGGTCTAGACGGACACCAAAGGTACTTGCCCTGCAGAGGATCCCACCTCAGGGTGACAGAGTTGCGCTCCACAGTTTTCAGCATCTGAGCTCCCTCCACTTGCACCCTTCCCCGAACTACCCCACCTTACCCTACCTGGCTCCACCCCTTACCTTTCAGGTAGACATTGCTTCCAAGCCCCCTCTGGGAGATCTGGAACTGTCACCTTTGCAACCATTGCAGCACCGGGGGCTCCTGCTTCCTTGGTCAGCTGAGACTGGCAGGCAAGAGCAGGATCCCACGAAACCCGTAGGAGGGGCAAGTGGATCCACAGTGTAAGCACTGGGCAGTGGCTTCCTGACTCTATGACAGTGTGTTAGTCCAGCCTGGCAGACAAATTACAAGCTGGTGCATTTTAGGTTGGGTTGATACAGATTATGAGAATGCTTATTTCCTGTAAATGTTGAGTGTGTGTGTTTTGTTTTTGATGCTATAGGGTCCCTCGTAGTCAGAATCAACTCTATGGCAGTAGGTTTAAGTTCTTTGTTTTTTCTTAAAATTAGGCCAGGAGCCCTGGTAGCTTAGTGGGTTGTGCGTTGGGCTGGTAACATAAAGGTCAGCAGTTTAAAACCACTAGCCCCTCCACAGGCGAAAGATGAGGCTTTCTACTTCCTTAAAGATTTACAGTGTTGGAAACCCACAGGGGCAATTCTGCCCTCACCTCTCAGGTCACTGTCGGTGGAATGCACTAGATGGCAGGGCGTTTGTTTAGAGTTCTGGACAGGCGCCTTGAGGTTCTTGATAAGATAGCGGTTCTGCCCCACCAGGAGGAACATGTGTGTCTTTTATTGTATTCCTGGAGCAAGGAAGCAGTGGAAAAGGCAGGAGCAGTTGGGGGTGGGATGGGGTGGAGGGGGGAGAACCCAGACTCTGGAGCTGTGTGTCCTAGAGTTAGGTACCAACTCCCTACTTAGGGCACGGTATTTAATCTATTGGTGCTTTCATTTTCTCATCTGTAAAATGAAGAGAACAGTGCCGATCTATCCCTGAAGGCTGTTCCCTTCAGACATGGGAAACACTCTGGTTGTGTCTAGTTCCTACTGAGATGCAGGCAGTTCGGATTTCGTTTTCCGTGTTGTCAGAAGCAGTAGTATTTAACAAAGCAGTGGGCTAGACATTAAGATTTGGGGAGGCTTTAAGTAGAGGGCTCTTCTTTCCGATCCCATTCTTGTTGCTTGTATCCCTGCTGTGCTTGGTGACCTTAATTGTCCCTGTCCCAGCCCCCAGAAAAGCTGCAGGCATGCTCTGTTGCTGGCTACAAATTAAAACACGCTCCTTAAACAAATCCCGGCTAATTGTATCCGCTTGAACCAAGAACACACAACATGTTTATTATAATTCACATGATTTATAACAGTTAGTCATATGATTAACCACAATTATTTTCCTGGCCTAATTGTCATGCATTTATATGGCATTTTGTAGACTCATAAGGCCTTACCACCACTAATTACAGGAGGAGGGCTGCTTCCAGCAGGTTGACTTATAGAGTGGCTTGTATGCGAGGATGCTGGTCTTTGTATATCTGTGCACACAACCCAATATGTGTTTGTGCTCTGGCTCAATAGCAATAGTTACGATAATGGTTCACTCGCCTCAGCCCCAGGTTTCACGATATGCCACTTAGAGTAGAGTTGTAACAGAGCCAACATTCCCATTTCTTGTTCTCCTCTTACAATGCCTAAGAAGGAGCCCTGGTTAGGAGTTAAGCTGCCACCCACCAGGACAGCAGTTCAAAACTACCAGCCACTCTTTGGGTGAAAGCCAGGGCTTTCTACTCCAATAAAAACTTACAGTCTCAGAAACCCACAGGGGCAGTTCTGCTCTGCCCTGTAGGGTCACTGTGAGTCAGTATCGACTCAAAGGCAGTGAGTTTTGAGAGTTTACAATGCCTGTAATGGCACTTACAGAACCCTGATAGCATAATGGGTTCCATTTTGGGTTGCTAACCCGAAGGTCAACAGTTCAAACTCACCAACAGCTCTGGGGGAGAAGAATGAGGTTTCTTCTTCCATAAAGATTTACAGTTTCCGAAACCCAGTGAGGGCAATTTTATTCTCTCCTGAGTCAAAATTATTGTTAACAGTGTGTGTTATATTTGTTTTTTGAATCAACGTTATGCACGGGTGAGGAGCCCTGGTGGTGGAGTGAACTATATACTCTGACCTGTTAACCACAAGGTCAGCTGTTCAAACCCACCAGCTACTCCTTGGGTAAAAGATGACACTTTCTATTCCCATGAAGCTTTACAGTCTTGGGAACCAAAGGGGTAGTTCTACTCTGTCCTAAAGGGTCACCGTGGATCAGAGTCACCTTGATGGCAGTGAGAATATTCATGGCGGAGTGAGAATGACTTAGACCTGGTACGACTTGAGAAAGCACAGGCAGGTTTACCCTGGCCTCCCAAATGGGGGCATGGGTGAGTCGGTGGTAAGAGTTCACCTCCACCCTCAGCCCCCAAGCAGGAGATCCAGGTTTGATTCTTGGCCAATACATCTTGGCTTGCTCATGGAGCTTACGGGTACCATGATTGATGAGGATTCGGGTACCAATTAGGATTCACCGATGCTTCCAGACTAAGACAAACTAGGAAGAAAGGTCTGGTGATCCCCTTCTGAAATTCAGCCAGTGACAACCCTGGGTATCACAGCAGTCCCACTTCCAGGGTGACGTTTCGTACTGTTGTACTTGGGCTTGTCGTGAGTTTGAGGCCCACAGGGTGGTAAAATGAAAAAACTCACTACCATCGAGTTTATTCTGACTCATAGTGACTCTATAGGACAGGGTACAACTGTCCCTGTGAGTTTCTGAGACTAACTTTTCATGGGATTAGAAAGCCCCATCGTTCTCTGAGGAGCAACTGGTGGGTTTGAACTGCTGACCTTGCAGAGAGCAGCCCATTATGTAACCAACACCCTAACCACGAAGCCCCCAGAACACTGAGGCATGGTTGCCCAGGATTTTTCAATTAAACTTGATTCCATTGACTTACCCCAAATAAAAGGCATTTAGTTCTTGCTGGAATTAAAACATCTGACAGAGGTAACACATTGAACTCTTTCATAATTCCCTATGCTAAGGGGTGAATAGATTTGTTACATTATTTTCTGAAATGAAGTATTTTCTGAAATTGCAGGGGTGCAGAAACTCATTAAACTGAAATCCCATTGGACTGGGCTGGAGAAAAGAGATAGGAAGAGGAAACGGACGATGAGCTGTTTCTTACCTCTTGCCAAAGACCTCAGACTTCAGTGTAAGCCGGGTCGAATGCGTGAATTTAGCATCATTCTCCTCCCGAACCCTGCTAAAATGTCAGGAAAGATAAACCCGGAAGGACAAACAAAGCAGGAGAGCAGGTAAGCCAACACATCTTGAAAAATTGGGAAGTAGATGGATGAGGTAACTGATAGGACTGAAAGTTGAATCCTAAGGAAATGTTTGAAGACAACCATGAAGCAAACAGAACATTAAAGAATACTGTCCTGGAACATTTAAGAATGATGATGGGTCTGCAGAACACCTTGTGTTAGTCCAGGTTGACTAGAGATACAAATTCATAGACACTCATATGTGTGTAAGAGAGAACTTTATATCAAAAAGCAATTGGGTATTAAGAAAACATCCTAGCCAAGTCCAGATCAAGTCCATAAGTTCGAAATTTGCCCATATGTCTGATACCAGTCTATAAATTCATCTTCAGACTCACACAACACATGAAAGGATGCCAAATGCAGAAAGGTCACAGACCAGTGGGTAGAAAGTCTTGTGGATCCAGTGGTGGTGGAAGCATCTCCATGCTGGCATGGGTCTTTACGTGGCTCCTCCAGCTCCAGGGCTCTTGTTCCATCAGTGTGTCTCCATGTGCCTTGTCAACAGGAATGTATAGCAGAGAGCGTAAGTATGGCCTCCAGTGAGCTATTTATCTCCATCGCGCCTCCAAATGAGGTCATCAAGCTGCGACGTGATTGACAGGCTAGACTTAAACCCTTCACAAGTTGACAGGAGATTATGTAACTGCCACATACCTTATCACATGTTAGGGTGGGTTGTCTAGAGAAACAAAACTCATGTATAAGAAAGAATTTTATATCAAGAAGTCAATTTTTATCACATAATTGAGAGGCTAAGGACCAGAGAGAAACTTGGCTGCTGGCTGGTCCTTCTTTGTTCCCCACAACCCTGTAGTGAGTGACTAGATGCGAGTGGCCAGCCCTACCCTTACCCACCAAGCACCCACTGATTTGCCCCACCTGCCCTGCTTGAGGTCAGAGATGAGACTTCCTGGAATAGGTGCAACACCCCTGTGTCTGGAGCCTCCTGAACACTCCTCATCAGACCAGCTGAATATGCCATGCCCAGCCCCTGGGGGCTCCTTTTCCATGTCCAGCCACCCTGCCCCTAACAGCTGACCCCTGGGTCCCAAAACCATCTGAGCCAGCATAAATGCTTCCCAGTAGGGCCTCTGACCCCAGAGATCAACTGGAGTGGCAAGAAGTCCACCTAGGAGCAGGTGTCTGACCCCCTCACCTCTCCCCGCCCCCGATTCCCTATGAGTTAATGTCTGGCAGAAGCTGCAGACCTAGGTCCAGTGCCTTGCCCAGACCACCTGTCCCACTGCCCCCCACCCCAGTTTTCTCCTTTGTTTGCTTTTTCCCTATTGAGATCTCAAATATCATGGTGCTTCTAGCCATAATCCTTTCTGTGATGTATTGTAAACTCTAGCCCCATTTTGGAGGGAGTTGTCTGTTATGCTAATGAACAGGAATCAGGCAGGATATAAGTCTTCCCCTTCCTCACTGTGTGTTGGTCTGGGTAGATTAAAGAAACAAATACATAGGAACTCATATGTGTATAAGAGAGAGTTTTATATAAAAGATAATTGTACATTAAGAAAGCATCTCAACCCAGTCCTGTCAAAGCCCATAAGTCCAATGTTAACCCTTATGTCCAATACCAATCTATAAAGTCCTCTTCAGAATCATGAAACACATGCAATGACACTGAGTGCAGGATGATCATAGGCCAGTAGGTAGAAAGGTTTTGGACCAGAGGTGTTATAAGCATCTCAGCGTTGACGGGTCTCTCCGTGGTTTCTCTGGCTTCAGAGGTCTGGTTGCATCAGGGTAGGTGCATGTGGCTTCTCCAGCTTAGGGCACTATCATAGGTCCATGTGTCTTGTCAGCTTCAATGTCTTCCAGGGAGTGAGCAGAGAGAGAAAAGTCTTCCAGATTTCCCAGAATTCTCAGGAAAAAGCCATGCCCACACAGAGGCCTCATTGGCTATGATCTGATTGACAAACTAGACTCCACCCCTTCACTCCTAATCCTTTCTTAATTCCCAAATTGACACCAGATTATATAACTACCACACACTGCTATCAAGCCCATACCAGTGTAGGCTCATGGAGACCTTATAGGACAGGGTAGACCTGCGCCAGTGGGAGATCTTTATGGGAGTAAAAAGCCTTGTCTTTCTTCCCAGCAGTGGCTGGTGGTTTCAAACTGCCGACCTTTTACTTAGCAGCCCAATGAGGACCCATTATACCACCAGCACTGGTTTCATCTTGCTAGGCAGTGGTTCTCAACCTTCCTAATGCCGTGACCCTTTAATATAGTTCATTATGTTGTGGTGACACCCCCCTAACCATAAAATTATTTTCGTTGCTACTTATCACTGTAATTTTGCTACTGTTATAAATCAAGTAACCCCCGTGAAAGCGTTGTTCAACCCTTAAAGGGGTCACGACCCACAGGTTGAGAACCGCTGTGCTGGAGGTTGTGAACCTAGTCAAAACCTTTTGTCTTTGTTTCCTTGGGAGTATGGTCTGCTGAAAGGCAGAAGCCATTCCTCTAGATCAAAGCCATTGCTCTGTATCTAAGAGAGTTGTCTCAGAAGTAGGAAGAGAGAGAATTCCTGGTACCATCCAAAAGGAAGAGCCAGGAGCCCGTGAGTTGCAGATCCCTCACTGCTTAACGTGGCTGAGGTAGCAGGTAGAGGCCATGCCAGGCCAAGGCCAGAAGCTAGGGAAACAAGAGCCATTGCCATGCACTTAATCCTGATTCACGGCCTATAAGAACTGTCCCATAGGGTTTTCCGAGACTGTCCATTTTTTTGGTAGCAGGTTGCCACAGCTTTCTCCCATAAAGCCACTGGTAGGCTTGAACTATGGATCTTTTGGTTAGTGACTGAGCGCTTAACCCAGTGCACCTTAACCAACCCCTTTTGACAAACTTTAGGACTCCCTATACTTAACAACCAATGCTAGAACCTCACTTGCTGAAAGTCAGGAGGATTTGCTGCTGAAGATCAAGGATTGGAACCTTCCGTGTGGACTACAGCTCACGTTAATTGGGGAAAATATTGAAGATGTTAAGGATTTCCTCTTGCTTGTTCCCACAGTCAATACCCATGGAAGCAGCAGCCAGGAGATCAAACAATGCGTTGCCTTGCTGTACGAGACCTCTTAGGAGAGTTGAAAAGCAAGGACGTTGCTTTGAGCACTAAGGTGCGCTTCACCCAGGCCTTGGCATTTTCAGTGGCCTCATATGCATGTGAAAGATGGACACTGAATAAGAAAGACTGAAGAAGAATCAATGTGTTTGTGCTCTGGCGTTTGGTAAGTGCAAGGCAGCAAAAAAGAGGAAGGCCCTGGAGAAGAAGGATTCGCACACAGTGGCTGCAGCAGTGGACTTGAACATAAGAACAGTCGTGGGCCTGGTGCGCATCGGGTTGCTCCGAGTGGGAACTGACAACAGCAGACAGGCTTAAAGGAGTGGGACATACGAAGTGGCTCGCTGAGAAAAGGGTCGTCAGAGAGACAGGAAAACATTCGAGTAAGTACAGGGAAAAGTGAGTTTCAAAAATGGGAGGTAGTTCAAGATTAAATGATGAATTGGCATAGGCTATAGACTCCCTCTCCTGAACTCTCTACAGCTGCCACAGGAGAAAGAGAAAAAGCAATGGGTTGCAATATCCTGACATGAAAACTATGAAGACTCTGGGGAATGTAACACATATGTCTGGTGTCGTGTGTTGCACTGCCTTAGCCCACTTCTGAATACACCTGCCACTGCAGGGGCCAATTCGGCACAAACTCAGACTCCACGCATGCTGGCAATGCCTCACCTTTGTCCCAGGCCATCCACCTTTGGGTTTCTGCCCCAGGAAGTGCTGTGTTGCAGGAGAGTGTGTTGATTGTGGTTGAGCTAACCTGAAGGTGTATCTACCAAAAGATAAGCTTTTGATGACCATGAGGTCAGAGATGGGGGTGGGGACAGGGAGAAGGGACGGCTAGGATATGGAGGAGGAAGGATGTGGGGGGTGGGGTGGAGAAAAAGAACCACAGAGAAAGGGTTTCACAAGATGTTGTTGATTTCGTTTCTTCAGCTGGGCTGTGTAAATATATGTATACAGTGTTTCTTAAAAAAAAACACCTAAAAATCCCTCCAGAATCCTTATCCCTCAAACCTAAATAGAGGTCTGGGTGAAAAACAAAACAAAACGAAAAACAGAAGAATGAAGAAAAGGAAAACTGAAATGGTCTTGGAGTCTTCAGTGGTAAACAAGATCATCTCAAACAAACAAACAAAAGCCCAACAACAACAACAACAATTTCCCTCTGAGATTTCCACATACCACTTTAGTTTACATTTTACTGACCAGAACTTACATTACTGCACCCACAGTAAGAACGTTGGGAAACCGATCACAATGATCGACACATAACCATACACCCCTCTCCAGGGTGCAGAAACAACAGAAAAAACAACCGGGGGTAGGGAGTTAGTGGTCCGTGTGAGAAAGGAAAATAATAATTTATAATCTATCAAGGAGTTATGAGGGGAGTAAGGGAGGGGAAAAAAAGAAGCTGATACCAAGGGCTCAGTAGAAAGTAAACGTCTAGAAAAGAATGAAGGCAACATATGTACAAACATGCCTGATGCAATCGATGTTTGGATTGTAACAAGAGTTATTAAGAGCCCCCAATAAAATGATCTTTTAATAAGCATAAAGTTGGGAAATGTTTAATTCCATGTAATCACAGGGGAATAAAATCTGAAGTGTTGCTCTCAAAATCAGTACAATCCCCCGGCGCCCTCAATCCTTGGGATGTAGGAAAGCTCCTTCAGATATATTCTGACATATCTTTCCTGTTTCTGCACATTTCTTTGGTGTCAGTCCCCACAGGCCATATATTGTACCCCAGACTTCAGCCTGGGTACACCCACCCACCACCATCCAGTCCATCCCAGTGCGCCCCACCAGGTTTCCAAAGCTGGGATCTCTAGTTCAGTCCATTCAAGAATCAGATCGCCACTTTTTTTTTCTCCCCTGGACTGACTGATAGGTTTGACCTGCTGGCTTTTTGGTTCTTTGAGCCTAAAACAGCCGAGTTTAGGGGTGCAGGGCCCCCAGCTTCATTGGAATTTGCCCATATGGCCTCAGCCCAATTTTCAAGGTCTCAAGCTTTCTCAAAAGAGCCCTAGTGACAAGGGGATTCAATGGTAGTCCCCTCCCACAATGTATTAGATTAATGTGGCCAACTGAATTCAACGGGAGGGCGTGGTCAGGTGCTCCTGAAGTCAGATTGGTTGCTGTCTCGCAGCTGGATCACTGGCTTTGGGGAGGAAGACATCCACTGAGTCGTAGATATCACACGGAGAGGTTTGCCTAGCAGTTGTAGGAGTTAGATGAGTTTATGTCAACTTAAACTTTTTCCCAACAGTTTTATTGGCACATAATGTACATATCATACAATTCAGTAGTTCAATTGTTCAGTCATATCCAGGAGAACTGTACAATCATCCCCACATCAATTTTAGTGGACTCCTCCCCCGGTTAAATTGCCTTTAAAATGAGTTCTAGGCTCCCTCCCCTTTCCTGTCTTCATTATTTTCCCCCAAAATCCCCTTTCCCTCCCTATCACCCACTCCCCCACCCTGTTTTCCCTATATCTCTTTGTATCAGTTATTATCATGATGCATCCACATATCCTGTGCTTCACAGCTGGGAGACCCAACAGAAAACAGTAACAAAGTCACACTAAGATGGTAAGGTTAAAAACATAATAGTATACAGACCAAAATCCAAATAATGTGTAAGCATTTTTATGAAAGGGTAGAGGTGGAGTCCAGCTTGTCAATCAGGTCACAGTCTGATATTTCCTTGGGGGTAGGGCCTTCTTCTAAGAAGAAACTAGGAACCTCTCTCTCTCTCTCTCTCACTCTCTCTCTGGAAACCTTCCTGACTGCTAGAATTCGCCCTGCCTCCAGGGGTGGTACAAGTGCCAAGCTCCCCACCCCCCACCCAACCCCCACCGACTTTGAGAGCTGTCGGTGCCCTGCCATGTTTTCATGGACTTTGGATCACGTGGCTCTTCACCTTCCGGTCTGTGATCTTGCCTCCTGCCTCAACTTTCTGTGTCATTGACCTGCTGCAGTCCCCGAGTTTGAAGTTTGCTATGTGAAGCTTGATTCAGACTTAGGGACTTGCGCTGGACTGGGCGGGGCTGCCTTCTAGATATCGAGCTCTTTCCTAGACGTATGTGAGTGTCCCTGGGTTTGTTTCTCTAGGCAACCCAGCCTCACACAATGAGGAAGTGGAGCCTCCCACCAAAGCCACGTGAGTAGCTTCGAAGCAGCCCCAGTCTAGCCTTCAGATGGCTGCAGCTGGGCCTCACACGTTGATTCAGACCTCATGAGAGACCCTGAGTTAGAACCACCTGGTGAAACTACTTCTGCATTCCTCACTATAGAACCTGTGAGATAATCGGTGTTTGCTGTCTTCATCCACCAAATTTGGGCAATTCATTAAGCAACAATGGAGAATTAATACAGAGTGTCCATAACTTAACCCAGAGTCACAAAGGCTGTAAGTGGCTGGTTTCCAATAAGAGAGTAGATTTCCTAACTCTCGATCATTCTTTCTGCCAGGACTTACTGGATTCTCGTGTATCTCGGATTTCTTTTGTACCAGACACAAATGCACTTAAGATGTGCTAGCAACCATCTAAAATGCTTATTGGCTCATGTTCTGCTGCTTCATAGACAAAATAAAATAGACACTGGCATTCTGCCCCTGGGAAGCAGAATAGAATTCAAGTAAGGTAAGTCATTTTTGTGACCACCACATAGTAAAGTATAAGACTTTCTGGAGCATACTTAACTTTTTGCTATACGATCTGGAAGGATTGGGAAGATTAATGCAAGTATATGCAACACCTTAGTGGTAAAAAAAAAAAGTAATCTCTACTAGGCAGCTTTTAACTTCTTGAAAAGGATGACACAAGTACCTGGTATTAGAAGTAGTGTATAAATATCCCAATATCATTTTGACCTTCCTGGGCAGCCAAAGAGCCCTGTTAACTTAGTGAGTTGTACATTGGGTTACTAGCCACAAGGTCGCTAAGTCAAACCTACTGGCCACTCTGAGGGAGAAAGATGAGGCTTTCTGCTCCCATAAAAATGGACAGCCTTGGGAACCCTGTACAGCAGCGATTCTCAACCTGTGGGTCACGACCCCTTTGGGGGTCGAACGACCCTTTCACGGGGATCATAATTCATAACAGTAATTCATAACAGTAGCAACTCATAATTCATCACAGTAGCAAAATGACAGTGATGAAGTAGCAATGAAAATAATGTTATGGTTAGGGGTCACCACCACCTGAGGAAATGCATTCAAGGGTCGCAGCATGAGGAAGGTTGAGAACCTTTATTGGCCTCTCCAGGGTCCACATGAGACGGAATTAACTCAGGGCAGTGAGCACAGCGAATCAACAAGAGTCTAGTGTTCGCATTTATTTCTGTCTGCTGCCTCAATGTACTATTCAGAGAGGGGAAGATGGCCAAAAAGACATGTTGTGAAATTCTGTTTCCATGCCACAGTGTGTCTCTGCCATTTATATGCACGTGCCTATCTTGTCAGACATAGGAACCCTGGTGGTTATGCCCCGGGCTGCGAAGTCAGCAGTTGGGAACCACCATTAGCCCGGAGGGAGAAAGGCAGAGCTTCTACTCCATGAAGCGTTACAGGGTCAAGCTGTCCTATGGGGCTGCTGTGAGTCAGCAATGACTTGATGGCCATGAGTTATGATGTCACATACATTTTGACTTACTATTTGCATGACGGTGTGATGGTTACATATTATGTCAACTTGATGTACCTGTGTGGAGGTAGGGGTGGAGTCCCAGCCTACTGATGCCTCCTTGGGGTGCGGACTACTTATAAGAGAGACGGCGAGGAGAACTGGGCCCTCTCTTGCCCTTCGCCTTCCTGCTTGATGGGATCCTGGATCTCACGTCTGGGGCCAGTAGCCCGTGTGGCCTTCCCACTTTGGGAGCTGTCAGTGCCCTGCCATAGACTGTAGACCTTGGATCCAATGACTGCACCCACCAGCCTGTGATGTCCCAGCTTCCTGCTTCACCTGCCAGCAGCTGTGTGAGTCTGAGAGTCTCCTAGCAACTGACCCGTGGGCTTGAATGGGACTGGACTGGACTGTTTTCTTGATATAAAATTCTGGCATGATGTAAAGTTCTTTCTTTAAAAAAAATATTTTATTGGGGGCTCTTACAGATATTATAACAATCCGTAAATCAATTATATCAAGCAAGCTTGTACATATGTTGCCATCATCATGATCAAAACATCTTTCTACTTGAGCCCTTTGATATCAGCTCCTCTCTTTTCCCTCCCACCCTTGTGAACCCTTAATAAATTATATGGGATAGCTGCTCCCATCATAAAGTTCTTTCTTAGACATAGGTGAGTGTCACTGGTTTTGTTTCTATAGGAAATGCAGCCTAACACACTCAGTTGAAAAAATGTATATATATATATATATATATAATTTTATTTTTCTTCCTTAAAAATGTAACTATCAAACTAAGGAGCATAATTGGGTTTCACTAGAACATGAATTTTAACAAAATTGTTCCCAAATGTAGTCAAGGGTCCACTCTCATTATCTTCATTCATGCTCACAAATACACGGTAGAGTTCCAATTATTCCTTATTCGTGTCAGTGTGGCACTTTTCTGTCATGTATTCCCAGTATGAAGATATTCCTGAATGTTTTATTTTTAATTCATCTTACTGGGGGCTCATGCAACTCATCACAATCCATACACACATCCATTGTGTCAAGCATATTTGTACATTTGTTGCCATCATCATTCTCAAAACATTTGCTTTCTACTTGAGCCCTTGGTATCA
>NW_022103968.1:14761807-14768040 GCF_000313985.2 Echinops telfairi
CCTGTAAATAGTTCAAGGTCTGTTTGTTGACCTGTAGGAGTGTTTTCTGCTAGAATCTGATGGGGTGCCATGTCCTGTCCCAAAGGTCTATTTTTGGTATTCTCTGGGGACTTCCTTGCTCTACTCCCCTTGCTGTTCTGTTGCCCACCCTTAGTGTTTTGCCTCAGTGTGGTGGGGTCATATCGGGCACAATTCCCACACTGTGCTCCAGTGTTGTCCCTGTAGGGCAATGGGTCAGTGAAGGATGTTGTGTCTTGTGATGGGGCCGGCCATATGGTCCTTTCTGTGCATTGACTGCTCTGTGCAAGGATATCGTCCTCAAGGTTTAGTGGGCCAGGATGTGCTCCACTCTCTCTTCCTCCCCCTTCATTTGATCCTTTTCTTGTTTTTTTTTTAAATTCTTTCCACACTTGAAAATACAATAGACATGCCAACCACTTCCTAAATCTCCCTTTCTCCCCAGAGTCATGGAAAGAACATTTATGCTTCCTTAACACGTGTGTGCTTTCCTCGAGGTGCTCCTGCTGCATGCAAGGAGAGCTTGCTAGACATCAGAGCTACTTTGTACCAAATAGGCTAGTGCATGGATTGCACTTTGTTTTAACCAAATTCAACACTGTGTTGTATAATCATATAAACAAGAAAACCAAACTTTGTGTCCTTAATTACTAATGTTTCCATTTCTCCTATCTGTGGCCTCTGTGTTAGTCTGGGTAGACTAGAGAAACAAAATGCATGACACCCATGTGTCATTGTATATAAAGAAAGAGTTTTATATACAAGAGCAATTGAAAATTGAGAAGACATCCCAGTTCAGATCAAGTCCATAAGTCTGATATTAGCCCATATGGCCAATACCAATCTATAAAGGCCTCTTCAGACTCATGAAACACATGTAATGATGCTGAATTCAGGAAGATCACAGGCCAGTGGGTGGGAAGTCTTGTGGATCTAGTGGTGTTGTAAGCATCTCAGTACTGGCAGGGGTCTCCACATGACTCCTCCAGCTCAGGGCACTAGTGTAGCTCCATGTGTCTTTTCGACTGCAATAGCTCCCAGGGAGTGAGCCTGCATCTTGCCTCCAGTGAGCTTAGCTCTTTAGCGCCTCCAAATGAGGTAATCAAGCAGCAACCTGATTGACAGGCTAAATCCCACCCCTTCACTCTTAATCCTCTCAAATTGACAACAGATTATGTAACTACCACAGCCTCTTTCTTCAGAAAGCTCACCTACTCCTCATCAAATATATACTCAACAATTTCTCTGATTTTTATGTGGCCTTACATGAGTGTTGGTTGGCTGGTGGGTTTGTAGTAAGAATTCACTTATTCAAGAAAATTTACCCAACACTTATTATATGCCAAATACTTTTATATGTGTTGGGTAGATGAGATGAGAGTGGCGAATGGTTTCTGTGTTCACCGCACATGTGTTGTTGGGGAGGAACCAGGAGAAGGAAGTTGATAAGTAAGCAGAAATCGACATAGGCTCTATCGAATGGTGCTAAATGTTAAGAAGGAAAATGAAATCAAAGAGGATAGAGAATGCCAGACCTGAACACCAGAGGGATCAGGGCATACAGATATCTGGGGGGAAGCATTCCAGAGGGCAGAGGCAAGTGCAAAGACAGTCAGCTACGCCCAGTGAGTCTAGCAGGAGCCTCGGGGGTGTGGTGGGTTAAGCACAGGGCTTGGGTTTGGAGTGAGTCAGGGAACAGAAGCCCTGGGTAATTCACATGGCTAATGCACTTGGCTGCTAACCAAAATCCATGGTTGGGTGATGGCACTGTGGTGAATTCCTAAATGCGCCTTTCCATATTCTTCCGGCCAGACTCTGTGGCTCCCACCAAACGATTGGGGACGACTATGCAAATGTGTGTGACCCACCAGGAAGACTGGATAGCTTGCATGGCAACTTGTATGGGTGGGACCATGCAAATAAGGTACATGGAATCCTAATGTGGGGCTTGGTTAGTTTTGCCATCCTACCAGGCAAAAAATGAACCCTCCCAGAGACAAAAAGGGGGGATCTCCTGACCATCAAAAAAGAAGAGCCAGGAGAGTCAGGAGTGGAGTGTGTCTGTTGGACCCGGGGCCCTATGTGGAGAACCTCCCCGATCCAGGAGTCAGAGAGCTGTGACACTAAAGATGGTGAGAGACGGAGAAGCGGTAACAGAGGCAGCAAAACCGAGGACTCAGGAGACAGAGAGTGGACTTTCTGATCCACCGAGCAAGAAAGCAGAGTGCTTTGGGACAGGAGGTTTGCTGGCCGAGTGCAGTGCCCTGGACACTGATCAGCAGGGCTAAGTAACACCTGCTTGCCTAGCAGGGCAGAGGACAAAGCGCCTGTCTGCAGGCCCTGCTGAGAAGAGTCTGTCCTGACAGAAGAACCGTATCCTGAGTTGTTTCTGATCCCGAAACATGTTGCTTCTCTAATAAACTCCCAAATCCTATTATCCGTGCATTCTCATTGGCTATCACAATCGATTATTGAACCAGCAGAGTAGTAGAGAGGGCCGCGAAGAAGCCATCGTTGGTGTCAGAACTGGTAAAAAGGTAGGAGAGTGTGGGCACATGTGACTTCAATGTCACAGTTCTATAGTTAAAAAGTTTGGAAATGTGCAGTTCCCTGTATGGACAGTTTTAAACCCAAAACCTAACAGAGACTGCTTTAAGTAGAACATGGCTCATCAGAGAAATCAAGTCAAAATAAAGAAGAATCACTCTATAAAGTGGGTTCTTTAGCCTTTGGGGGTTATCAATCCCTTTGAAAAGTCAGATAAAAGCTAAGCTCGCTCCTGGAAAATGTACACACACATACATTTATACAATGTGGTGCAATGGATTACTTTATATGACCTTTCTCTCCAAGATTTTGTAACACCTATCAAATGATTACATGGGGCTATGCAAATAAGGTGCTTGTGGTCCACCAAGGGGTTTGACCAGCTTGCTACTAATGCAAACAATGTATGGCTCTTTTGTGAGAGTGGGACCAGCAAATAAGGTGTACTGAATCCTAACAAGGCGATTGGTTAGTTTTGCTATCTGCTAGGCTTTCAAGAGAGCCAATCCCAGAGTACAGGGACAACATCATGACCACCGAGAAAAAGAGCATGCCCTGTGGACGTGGAGTCCCTGTCCTCAGAACTTCCTAAACCTAAGAGACAGATCTGTGATACCAGAGCGAGCATGGCAGGGAACCAGCAGCAGCGCATCCAGGGAACTGGGCGGACATTGTGGTGGGCTGACAGGCCCAGGGAGTGACAGAGCTGAATAACTCCAGCAGTAGCTTTTGGGCAGAGGGCTGTGCATCTGGGCA
Source organism: Echinops telfairi (assembly GCF_000313985.2). Classification (NCBI taxonomy): domain Eukaryota; kingdom Metazoa; phylum Chordata; class Mammalia; order Afrosoricida; family Tenrecidae; genus Echinops; species Echinops telfairi. The sequence goes on from NW_022103968.1 coordinate 14,765,129, forward strand.
CTTGTCTATGGAGTGAAGAGCTTTGTAATACATGCTAGAGCAAGGCATAGGCCAGGTCAAAGGACAAAGAGGCCCGGGACCAGAGAGAGATTTGCCTTCAGGCAAGACGGAGAAGTTACCTTGAGTGAAAAATTGCATCCTGAGTCATTTCTGATTTTGAGTTGGATTCTGTGATTTCTCTAATAAACCCACCATCTGTGACTTTTATGTGGCCATTGCAACAAACTGCCGAACGCAGCAGAGTAGCAGAGAGGGTCATGGGAGAGATGGCTGGTGTCAGCCTTGGTAGAAAGGTGAGAGGGTAGACGTATATTTGACTTCCAGCTTACAGGACTCAGCCGTGCACTGATACTGATGGTGAGTCTTCCCCCCTGAAGTTAGAGCGAGCAGATGCCGCTGCCATGCCATTTTTACATATGAAATGGCTTCAAAAATTTATGGAAAAATAAATTTTAAAAAAATGTATGGAAAAATGGGATAGAGTGATGGTGACATTTTCCACAAACCTTCTGAAACCCACAGTTTTGATTAAAATTTGAGAGTTTGTGGATCTCAAAGCCAACTCAAGAACATTCATCCATGAAGATAACAAAAGGTGATTAAAAGAACAGGAAAGAAAAGACCAAACTAGTTATCAGAAGAGACTGAAACTTGTTCTTTTTTTTTTTAAGGTTCTTTATTTGGTTTGGTGGGGAGGGGGAGGGGTGTAGTACCCAGGGTAGTGAATTGTAGAGAGGCCTGCTCTCCACCCCCCTTCCCTCTACTCGGTACAAACACCAGGGGTGGGCCAGGGTGCTTCTGCCCAGGTTGGTCTGTGCCCTCCGAAGGGGGGTCTTCTGGGCCTTCAAAGGGGCCCTGGGTATACAGAGGCTGCAACTGGGTCCCCGACTTCCCTTTACACCTGCCCCAAGGGCTGGCAGGGGAAGTGAAACTTGTTCTTGAAGGTGGAGACTGGCCAAAGCAAATGGGAAAAGAGCTGAACAGGAAATCTCAAAAGGCCCCTTGAGAAGACCACACATTACAATGAAATGGGCCAAGACTTGGAGATAGAAAGCCAAGTTCAGCACATCTCAAGCTGATAGAACTGGAGGAAAAAAATTCAGATCTCTCATTGCTGAGGACCTGGTAATGTTTTGTGTTGTACGTAGGGTTGCTATTGGTCAGAACTGACTCCATGCCACCTAACAAGAACAACAACTACTTGCAATATTGAGGAATTCTATGGGCCAAATCTAGAATGATGCAGAAAACATCAAAAGATGATGGGAGGAATACACAGTCATTGTACCAAAAATAATTGGTCAACATTCAACCATTTTTAGAGGTAGAAAAAGTCCAAACAGCGCTAAAGGCATTAGTGAAGAAACAAGGCCCCAGGGATTGATGAAATACTGATTGTCATGTCTCAATACATTGATGAACACTACTAGCCAAGAAGTCTGAAACAGTTATTTGGCCAACCAATGGAAAGTTCTTTATTTGTGCCCCTCCTAACAGAATGCAGAAATTATTGAACATTATAGTAAATATCACATGCAAATGGAATTTTGCTGAAGATCATTTAAAAATAATTGCAGCAGTACAGCAATAGAGCGCAGTCAGAATCCAAGCTGGATTCAGAAGAGGACATGGAAGGAGGGATCATTGGACCAAGGGATCATTGAAATGAGGGATCTCGTTGAGGACATCAGATGAATCTTGACTAAAAGCAGAGAATACCAGAAAGATACTGAGTTGTGTTTTAGCAGGGGTACCCAAAAACCCCGGATTCCCCCCCTCCCAAGATATATATATATATATATATTTTAACAAAACAACCTTACCTTCAAAGTACTCTCCATTACACTTAATACATTTGTCATATCAGCAATTCCATTCTTGGAAACAATTTTCAAACTCATCTGTTTGCATGGCTGACAGCATCTCCCTTGTCGTTTTTTCACCTCCTCTACATAATCAAATCGCTGTCCTTTCTTGTCCTTCTGCATTTTTGGAAAGAAAAAGAAGTTTCATGGAGTGAGGTCAGGTGAATCAGGTGTGTGGCGCAAGAGAGGCATGCTATTTACCAAAATAATGGCGCACAGAGATGGCTGTATGAGCAGGTGCATTGTCATGGTGGCAAAACCAGTCCCTCATCTGCCACATGATCAGGCCTTTTATGTTGCACACTGTTATGCAATCTTCTCAGAACCTCTAAATCAGCGGTTCCCAACCTGTGGGTTGTGACCCCTTTGGAAGTCGAACGACCCTTTCACAGGGGTCACCCAATGCATAACAGTAGCAAAATTACAGTTATGAAATAGCAACAAAAATAATTTTATGGTTGGGGGGTCACCACAACAGGAGGAACTGTATTAAAGGACCATGGCCTTAGGAAGGTTGAGAACCACTGCTCTAAATAGAAAGCTTGATTAACAGTGTGACCTGGTGACACGAACTGCAAATGCACCATGAGTCGATGTTTTCATCCGGTAAGGTGATCGACATCTAGAACAAGGCTTGTCATTAATCGACCTTTTACCTTTTTAGAAATGAGAAAACCACTTGTACATTTGAGGTTTTCCCAGAGTGCTGTCCTTGTAAGCTGTGTTCAACATCACAACAGTTTCTGCGGCATCTTTCCCAAGCAGAAAACAACATTTCACAGCTGTACACTGTTCTTTTAAATCAGCCATCACAAAAAAAAAACGAGGTTGAGTGAAACTGTGTTTATGTAAAAATTCACTGTGACCAGAGAGAACCTTCCCAGGCAACACCACTGGGTGCACTAACTCAGAGCAAGTTGCTGGATACTTGCCTAGTGGGAAAAATGCATACTATAAAAGCTCCATTGTCTGATGGTGCCCAGCTATCAAAAGGTACAGCATCTGGGGGTCTTAAAGGCTTGAAGGTAAACAAGCGGCCATCTAGCT
>NW_022103968.1:14768719-14770245 GCF_000313985.2 Echinops telfairi
AATGTACAAATGTGCTTTACACAATTGATGTATGTATGGATTGTGATAAGAGTTGTATGAGCCCCTAATAAAACAATTAAAAAAAAAAAGCTCCATTCAGTGCAATTCTAGTTTTTTGCGGGGTATCCACTTGTATTGACAATGCAAAGACATCCAACTGTGTGAATCATAGCAAGCCATCAACAACATTGTGGAGAGGGGGAATTCCTGATTACTTCATTGTGTTTGTGTGAAACCTGTGCATAGACCAAGAGTTAGCCATTTGAACAGGATTAAAGATATTTAGGTTTAAAATCAAGAAAGGTGTCATCAGGATTGCATGCTTTCACCAAACGTATTCAATCTCTGTGCTGAGAAACGGTTTGTGAGGAAGGACTATATGAAAAAGAACATGGCAATAGGACTTTAGAAAGGCTCCCTCACCACCTGCAATATGCAAATGACACAAGAGGCTTTGAAGCACTTACTGATGCAAATCAAAGACTAGAACCTCAGAACCATAAAGATCGCAAGTGAAAAAATAGGGACAAACTTAAGGGCCCGAATATAAGGCATAAACACACCACCAAACATAATGTAAAATATCTACACCATAGAAAACAAAATAAAGTCCTGGGATCTTCTAAAAATATAACATGTATGCGCATCAAAAGACTTCATTAAAAGGATGAAAAGAGAACCCACAGAATGGGGGAAAACAGTGATGCTACATTAGATAAAGGGCTAATTTTAAACATCTATGGAAAACCACAACATCGTAAGAAAAATACATATAACCCAATAAAAAATGGGCCCAAGACAAGAGTAGACAATTTAGTGAAGATGACACCCAGATGGCCGACAACCACATGAAGAAATGTTTGTTAATTAGCAGGGAGAGAAATACAAATTATAAAACAGTGAAATATAACCTCATATTGACATTTTCAGCCAAACCTGCCCCCCCCCAAAATAATAAATACTGGAGGCACATCCATATAATGGAAGATTATACATCAATAAAAACATTGACAACTCTTTTAAACACTGCAAGACATGGACAAAACTGGACAACATTACACTTAGCAAAGTTAGTCAGACTCATAGAGACAAATATTTAATGAAAGCATTGTTACAGGGAAAACAAAGAAAAAGAAAAGTGCCCAAACAAAAAAGTCATATACTGATATGATCGCTGAAGACAAATGGATGCATAGGCAAACATGGTGAAGAAAGCTGATGGTGCCTGGCTATTAAAAGATATAGCGTCTGGGGTCTTAAAGGCTTGAAGATAAACAAGTGGCCATCTAGCTCAGAAGAAGCACACCAACCTGTGTGATCACGAGGTGTTGAAGGGATCGGGTACCAGGCATCATCAGAACAAAAATCATTGTGAATGAGGAGTGCGAGTAGAGACCCAAAGCCCATCTGTAGGCAATTGGACATCTCCTTATGGAAGGGTCTTGGGGAGGAGATGAGCCAGTCAGGGTGCAGTGTAGCAACGATGAAACATACAACTTTCCTCTAGTTCCTAAATGCTTCCTCCC
>NW_022103968.1:14771194-14773642 GCF_000313985.2 Echinops telfairi
GAAAAGTGAGGAGCTGATACCAAGGGCTCAAGTAGAAAGAAAATGTTTTGAGAATGATGATGGCAACAAATGTACAAATGTGCTTGGCACAATGTATGTATGCATGTATTGTGATAAGAGCTGTATGAGTTCCCAATAAAATGATTTTAAAAAGAAAAAGAAAAGTGGTTTTTGCACCAAAGGATAATAGGGTGAAGACTACAATGAGGTCAGGGGCAGGGTTAGGAGAGGGGAGGGACAGTAAATTATGGAGGGAGAATAGGTGAAGGGGGTAAAAAAGAAACATTTATGGGGGATTTAATGGGCTAGTATTACTGAGTTGATTTCAGGAGATGGGCTATGCAACCATATAGAACATATTTTCTTTAAAAATTAAAATAAAGTTTTCAGGGTTCTTGTTTTTGTTTTTGAGAGAGAGAAAGAGAGAAGGCTCGCAGCCCTTACAACCCTCCGTTTCCTTACGCCTCAAATCTAAACACTGGTCTGATGGCTAGAAAAAAGGAGGAAAAGAAAACCTGAAGCGGCTTGGATTTTTTAGTGACATACAAGTTCATTTCAATATAGGAAAAGCAAAATCAAAGACCATCAATGGTTTTATTGGTTACAAATCCATGCAAAGAAAACCCAAATACCCTGAACTGGACGAGTAAACAACATCAGGATAAATGGAATGGAGTTTGAAGTGGTCAAGGTCTTCATTTTATTGAATCCGCAATCAATGCTCACGGGAGCAGCAGTCAACAAATGAAATGACCTATTGCATCAGGCAAATGTGCTGCACAAGACCTCTTTAAAATGTTGAAATCGAAAGTGTGACTTTGAGGCCCAAGGTACACCTGACCCAAGCCATCGTGTTTTCCGTCTCCTCACACACATGTGAAAGCTGGCCAAGGAACATGGATGACTGGAGAGGAACTGGGGCCCTTGAATTATGTGTTTGGTGAAGAATGTTGAAAGTCCCGTGGACAGCCAGAAGAACCTACATCGGTCTTGGAGGAAGGGCAGTCAGAATGATCCTTAGAAGGAAGGCTGGTGAGGTTTTACTTCAGGTACTTTGGGCATGTCATCAGGGGAGACCAGTCCCTGGAGAAGGACATCATGCTTGGTAAAGCAGAGGAGCACCTTCAATGAGATGTAATTTCATTGGCTGGAACATGGGCTGGAACGTAACAATTGTGAGGGTGGCACTTGACTAGGCAGTGGTTTATTCTGTTGTACAGAGTCACTCTCAGTTGTAGCCCACTCCATGGCATTTATCAACCATAAAGACAACCCATGATCCCTGCTGGCAGAGTAGTCCCCTGCTTGGCTGCTAAACAAAACCCCACCCACTGCTCCATGGGAGAAAGGTATGGCAGTCTGCTTCTTAAAGATTAGAGCCTGGGAAGCCCAGTGGGGCAGTTCTACTCCATCCTATAGGGCCCCTAGGGGTCAGAATCTAGGGTAATGGGTTTGGTTTTGCTTTAAAAGTAGCCCATGAGCCCTCTAAGAAGCTGTGGACTTAGGTTTTAAATTGGCCACAAAATCCATATTCATATTCTAGACTTTATTTTCTCCTTGATTGTGGCGGAAGACAGCTCCCACAACTAATCTCAGGTTTGATAAGCACAATTGTACGGTTGAGAAGTATAAAGATTGTAGTAAAGTCTTAGAGAATAGGGAGAGATGGGAGAGAGTAAAATAAAGAAGTCAGACACATTTCACGATAGCATGCTCACCTCCTAGAAGCCATGATCTCAACAGCCAAGTCCACACACAGCCCAGGCAGAGGGGGCAGGAGAGGGGGGGATTTATTGCTAACCAAGGCTTATATGTCTTTAGGGGCGTGCATGCCCCCTAATGACAGGTAAACACATACGTCACAGGAAGGGGTTGTGCAATAGGCAATACAAGCAGTAGGAGGGGGATTTACAAGGGGCATAAGCGTGATAGGGGAAGAGCTAGGGGTGTAAACAAAATAGGAAGGGGAGGGACTAGAGGTATACATGTGACAATAAGGGCGGACCCTAAATTCCTGATGGTGGCCTAACCTTGGTCACCCTTAAGTGGGCTTGACCTCCCTGGGCTTTTCTTCAAGGAAACAATCTACTATTCTCCTTATCAGAAGGGAGGGGGCCCTACTTAGGGTGGGACAGACTATACAGTCTGATTGCTCTAGACAACTGATAACCCTTAGGGAGAATAACCTCTGACCTACTTTCATTGACCTCCAAGTGTATAGTCATTTACCATGTGTAGCAAGCAGCTAAATTTGGCATATATTTGGGGGAGACAACTTGGGAGAAATCTTTCTGTTTCCCACACTTGATGGTGTGGTACGTCTACTTACCAAGACCTCAGTACCAGGGGGCTTCCAAAAGTTCCTGTAAAAAATGGAATGAAAAGATAGCAGCATTTTCCCACAAGCATTTTGAATATTGTGATATATAAAATCATATAGAAATTCTC
>NW_022103968.1:14774035-14777090 GCF_000313985.2 Echinops telfairi
AGGGGTCAGGGCTTGGCACCTCATCAGACCAATCGGAAAACATTCATAAGGGTCAGCAGACAGGACTACAACTATTTATAGGGTTTTTTTCCTTCTCTTCTCTCTCTCTTTTTTTCTGTCTGTCTATATAAAATAGGCAGGATAAACAATCCCTAAGAGAACCGATGGTTCCAGGAGGAAATGGGGGAGGCGGGGGAGGGGAAAAGAGACTGGGGAGCCAACACACTCAGGGACAAGGGAGTAACAAGAGATCTAAAATTGATGAGGAGGCCGTAGAATGCCTGGTCAGGTTTGATCAAGTGCAATGTAGTCAAGAGGAATTACAGAGAGCTGAATGAAGATTGAACATGATAGTGGGACTGGAGGAAAGTAAAAGGAACTAGAGGAAAGAATTAGGAGGCAAAAGGCATTTAAAGAGGTATAAACATAGGCATGTATATATGTAAATATATAATGATAGGGTTATAGGTCTATGCATATATATGTATATGTTAAATATTAAGGTAGCAGATGGACATTGGGCCTCTACTCAAGCCCTCCCTCAGTGCAAGAACTCTTTGTTCTAGTAACCTGGCATTCTGTGATGCTCAATCCGGACAGGACCACTGAAAACAAAATGGTTGCATAAGCAAATGTGATAAAGACAGTTGATGGTGCCTGGCTACTCAATGATACAGTGTCTGGGGTCTTAAAAGCTTGAAGTTTAACAAGCAGCCACCTAGCAGGGAAGCAACAACGCCCACATGGAAGAAGCACACTAGTCTGTGTGCACACGGTGTGTACGGTATCAGGTATTAGGCATCAGAAGATTCAACAGTCATATCGATGCAAATGAGGTGGGTTGTGTGGAGACCCAGGGGCCCATCTGTAGACAATTGGACAACCCCTCACAGAAGGGTCACAGGAAGAGCAAGTGCGTCAGGGTGCAGTATAACACCAACGAAACACACAACATTCCTCTAGTTCTTTAATGCTTCTTCCCCCCCTCCCACTATCATGACCCAGTTCTAACTTACAAATCTGGCTAGACTGGAGCATGTACATTGGTACAGATAAGAGCCCTCAACACACGGAATCCAGGACAGATAAACCCCCCAGCAATAGTCATGGGAGTAGTGATACCAAAGGGTAGGGGGCAGGTGGGAGGAAAAAGGGGGAACAATCGCAATGATCAACATATAAACTCCCCCTCATCCCAGGGGGACGAATAATAGAAATGTGGGTGATGGAGATAGCGAATGTTGTAAGATATGAAAATAACAAAACTTTATAATTTACTAAAGGTTCATGAGGGTGGGAAGGAGCAAAGAGGAGCTGATCCAAGGGCTCAAGTAGAAAGAAAATGTTTTGAAAATGATGATGGCAACATGTATACAAATGTGCCTGATACAATTGATGTATCGATTGTTATAAGAGCTGTAAGAGCCCCCCAATAAAATGATTTTAGAAAGTCTCAAGGTGCGATGTGACTGTGATAAAATCATCAGATGTTCATTAAAGGCCTCAGAAGCCAGGCTGCTTCTGTGTGCTCCGGGTGGTGGGAGCTGCTTAAGCAAGAGAAACATGCTGATGCTGGTGGGCAGCTACGCACAGCTCCTTGTTGCCGGTGCTGAGGCTGGAGGGAGGTGCGGGAGAGACAGGGCTAGCCGGCCGCCTCACTCTGAGGCCCAGGAGGCATTTATATATATGTATGTATGTGTATATATATGTATGTATGTATGTATATAGTTGCCAGATTTATCAAAACAACAATGACATGTTCAGGTGAATCTGAAGTTCAGATAAGCAATGGACATTTTTTAATACACACTGCCATCAAGTCAATGCAAATTCATAGCGCTCCTATAAGATAGGGTAAACTTCCATTGTGAATTTCTGTGACTAGAAAGCCCTTTCTCTCATGGAACCACTGCTGGTTTCGAACTGCTGACCCAAAGTGTTAGCCCCCCCCATGTATAATTCTTTATTTATTATTTACTTTTTCACTGTATACTTATTTATATGGTGAGTATTAAGATAGCAGATAGACTTTGGGCCTCTACTTAAGGGCTTCCTAAACACAAGAACACTTTGTTCTAATAACCTGGCTCTCTTTGATACTTACCTTCTCAACACAATCATTGAAGACAAAATGGTTGCATAAGCAAAAGTGGTGAAGAGAGCAGATGGTGCCCAGCTATCAAAAGATATAGCATTTGGGGTCCTGAAAGCTTGAAGTGCTACAGGGGACAGCACTGGAGACACAGTGCGGTAATTGTGCCTGGTCTCAAATACCACCACCACCACCACCCCCAGCCCAGGGTGAAACAAGGGAGTGCAACAGAGCAGCACAGGGGAGTGTGATAGTTAGGTTTATTGTGCCAATCTGGCCAATGGGAATATGTGGGATTAATCAGGTTGTTTGATTGGAGAGCAAAGAGATAAATGGCTCTGCAAGGCCTGCCCCCATCTATCTTGCTCTCTGGTGATTGGAGCGAGCTGGAGCGTGTTGCTGCTTTAGCTAGTTCTCTGCCTCAACCTATGAGCTACACTACCTGTGGGCCAAGCCAACCCATGGGTCATGTCACTGGAGCTTGAGGCTCCTTCGAGACCTGCTTTGCCAAGCTCCTGATACGTACATTGCTTGAGCTTCAGGCTGGTGGATCCTGTATCATTGAATTGTTTACATTCAATATCCCATCTGGGCCTGCTTCACCAAGCTCCTGAGCTACTGACTATTGGTGATCCACCCTGCTGATGACTGCCTGTGAGCAGTCTCTGCTTGTTTCGCCTGAGGGACGACTGTTGTGTCTGCTTCCTTGACCTTGGACCTGGCAGCCCATGTGAGTTGAAGGACTTCCAGGATATCAACTGTTCCACGTAAGTGATTTGAACTAACCAGTCTGTACTACTGTGCAGACGAATTAGCTGTTATATTCCTTCTCGCTGTATAACCCTCTCCATATATATGTATATTATAAACCAGGACACACACACACACACACACACACACACACACACACACACAATCATAAGTGTCCTGGTTTTGCTTCTCTAGAGAACCCTGCCTAAATCA
>NW_022103968.1:14777190-14782333 GCF_000313985.2 Echinops telfairi
CCCCCCCCGCCCCACTGTGTACTACATCGTCATGAAGGGAGCTAAAAAAAAGTCCATGAAAAATGTGCTTCTCTTTCCTTTTCCTTTTTATTATTGGTTTTTAGCAGAAAGTCAAATTTAGGGCAGCTTTTTCTATTTCATATCTCAATTGGACCACTTCTCCTTTAATGAATGCATGGTCTGCTTTTCTTGTCACCCGTAGGTGGCAGTCTAATCAAATAATTCAGTGGAGGCGGCTCAGAAAATCTAAGTTTAATACTATACTATACTACTTATCTATCAGGAATGCCAATTTTAAAGAATGTATATAAATGAATTTTTCACAAAAGACAGATCCATTTAGAATATGTTCAACACGAAATATAATTCTATTTAATACAGGCATTAAGAAGAAAAGATTTTATTGATGTTCTTTTAAAATTATTTCCACTAGGAGATTTAGTACTGAGTCAAAACTATTATCCCCATAATAGTTTAATTCTGTAACTCAAATATGTAGCACTTACACTGCATTTACACATGTATAATGTTCCATCAAGTCACTCTACCTTCAAGTCAGATCTGACTCAGTGACACTACAGGACAGGGTGGACCTGTCCCCGTGCATTTCGGAGAGTATAACTCCTTACCGGAGCAGAAAGCCTTTTCTTGCTTTCATAGAATGGCTGGTGGATTTGAACTGCTGACCTTGCTGTTAGCAGCTATTTGTAAAGCGCTACCCCACCTGGACTCTCTGCATGCTTTATAACAATTATCCTTGGCATCTGGGCTCACTCACTATTGACCCCATCCATTCTGATAAAAATAGTCGTTCTACATTCTCATCAGATTCAATAAAGTCCCGGAGGAACTCATTTTATGATTACATACTGTATTCTAGTGCCATCTCAGCTGCCAACCACAAGGTCAATGTTTCTAACTCAGCTGTTGCTCCGACCTAGGGAAGAGGTGGCAGTCTGTTTCTATAGTTTTACAACCTTGAAACCCTGTGGGGCAGTTCTGCTCTGTCCTGTAGGATCTCTATGAGTTGCAAACGATTTAATAGTAACTTTTTGTTGTTGTTGTTCTTCAGTGAAAGCCAAGGAACTCTGATGGCATAGTGGTTACATATTGGGCTGCTAACTGCAAGGTCAGCAGTTCAAAACCACCAGCTGCTCCTCAGGAGAAAGACGAGGCTTTCTACTCCTGTAAAGAGTTCCAGTCTTGGAAATTCACAGGGAAATTCTACCCTGTCCTACAAGGTCACTATGAGTTACCCTTGACTAGATGGCAGTGAGAGAGAGAGAAGCCTGCCAGAGGAATCCTGGTGGCATAGTGGCTAACACACTGCACTGCTAATTGCAAGGTCAGTAGGTTGAAACCAACAGCTGCTCTATGGCAGAAAAATGAGGGTTTCTGTTCTATAGATTGACAGCCTCAGAAACCCAAAGGGGCAATTCTACTCTGTCCTGTAGTGTCCCTGTAAGTCAGAATCGATTCCATGGTATTGTTTTATTTTGTTTTTTTTTTAAGAGAAGCATAATAATGATCACCCTTGTGTTTCAATACAAGTCTTAAACTTTGTGTTAGTCTGGGTACTTTAGAGAAACAAATCCACATAAACTCATGTATAAGAGACAGTTTTATATAAAGGTTAAGTGCGCATCAAGAAAACATTCCAACCCGGTGCTGCACAAACCCACAAGTCCAACATTAACCCATATGTCTAACACCAATCCACAAAGTCCTCCTCCATCTCACAAAACACACACTATGACGCCGACTGCAGGAGGAAAGCCAAGTCAGTGAATGTGTAAGCATCTCAGCACTGGCAGGGGTCTCCACACGGCTGCTCCAGCAACCAGGGCTGCATCGGGATAGGTCCATGTGGCTTCTCCTCAGGGACATCTTGCAGGAAGTGAGCTGGCAAGCCTTGCCAGTTGAAGCAGGGAACTGGCTAAGGCAGCTGCACCCTGGCCCGACCATCAGAAAGCAAGAGACCCGAGAACTACAAAGGTGAGGCTCACAGAGCCATTTATCCCTCCGCCCTTCAATTAGCCCCACATGTGTTTATTGGCCAGGTTGGCACAAGAAACTAACTCAGACTTTTACAGAAATGTTGCATCACTTTCTGGTTGCCATCATCACTCATTACTGTTTGAGCGGTGACAACGACCAGGTATTTAGCACTACACAAAACATAGGACACAGTCCCCCACCCCATACCTAATGTTGTGAAACCACTTAGGAATTAGGATCTATGAACATGAGTTTTGAAGATAGCACCTTTAAGTATTTTGTTTCACAGGTATTTTAATGTGTTGATTTATAAGCTGTAAAATGAAATGTTTGTCTGAGAAGTAAACCTGGCACTAGGTGGCGCTGTTGGCCACGTGCGATTTCTATAACCAGGAGTCCTGTTGAAGGTTCCCTAGCTTGCTCTGAAACGGAATTTGCGGGTAAGTCAAAACAGGTGCATGCGGTTCTTGTTTAGCCTGATTTTAGTGCAAGGAAAGCAGCACCTGCAGCAAGGCCAAAGTTACGTAACATTAAGTGGGGGTGGGGCAAGAGGAAGAACCCTGGTTGCATAGCGGTCGGGCTTGGATGTACACTGTGAGCGTTCGAAACCACGAGCCCCTCCACGGAAGACAGACAAGGCTTTCTACTCCCCTAAAGAGTTAGAGTCTCAGAAGCTCACAGGGCAGTTCTACAACGGTCCTGGGGGGTCAGCATCGACCCGATGGCCGTGAGAAAAGAGAGAGCTGTGAGTGGGTCATTCTTAACCCACGGGCCCCTCTCATTTTCATAGGCTTCCTTTGCTTCGCTGCAGTCATTATTCTGTAATGGAAAGCCGTTAAGTATTTTTCTGATTCTAAAAGAGTTTGCGTGTGTAATGAAAAGTAAGAAACATTTAGAATAGTATTCAAAGAAAGACTGTAAGTTTGTGTTTTGGAAGCTTACATCTTTCCACCCTACCATAGTTCAGGAAACTGCATAAGGCACAGGCTTCGAGTCGAGTGAGTCTGGGAGCACAGCGTCGCCCTGCCTGGTGTTCGATGTATCCTTGCAACACTTTCTCCTTCATTGGGATCGGTGGGCTGATTGATCTGTTTGTTTTCTGTGTCTCCTCTCTCTCACCAGCTGCCCTCCCTGTTTGTGGATACGTTTCAAAGCATCTTGCCTGACTTACCCCCGTTGCACCCGATGCACCGCCACCGCCTGTCAGTGGAGGCATGCATATCGCTACGATGGGGAATAGGTTTCAGCAGAACTTCCAGGCTAAGGTGAACTAGGAAGAAAGGCCTGGTGATCTGCCTCCAAAAACCAGCCACGGTGCAGGGGGTTAACAGGAAGCCAAGGTCAACTCTGCGCCCTCTTACAGCAACAACCCACTCGTAACTTACTCCTGCCCCTATAGAAATAACTCTTCCTAAGGTCATCGCTGTTGTAGAATGATCCCTGGTGGCCTTAAGGGCTACGGATTGAGCTGCTAAGTCCAGGAACAGGAACTTGAACCCATCAGCTGCTCCTCGGTAGCAAGATGAGGCTGTCTGCTCTCATCAAGATTTCCAATCTCAGAAACCCAAAGAGGCAGTTCTGCTCTGTCCTATAGGATCACGAGGAGGAGTTGGAGTCCGCTCAACGGCAGTGAGTTGGGGGTTGGTTATAGGGTCACTAGGAGGAGTTGGAGTCCGCTCAACGGCAGTGAGTTGGGATTTGGTTATAGGGTCACTAGGAGTTGGATCCACTCAACAGCAGTGAGTTGGGGTTTGGTTATAGGGTCACTAGGAGGAGTTGGATCCGCTCAACAGCAGTGAGTTGGGGTTTGGTTATAGGGTCACGAGGAGGAGTTGGATCCGCTCAACAGCAGTGAGTTGGGGTTTGGTTATAGGGTCACTGGGAGGAGTTGGATCCGCTCAACAGCAGTGAGTTGGGGTTTGGTTATAGGGTCACGAGGAGGAGTTGGATCCGCTCAACGGCAGTGAGTTGGGGTTTGGTTATAGGGTCACTGGGAGGAGTTGGATCCGCTCAATGGCAGTGAATTGGGGTTTGGTTATAGGGTCACGAGGAGGAGTTGGAGTCCGCTCAATGGCAGTGAGTTGGGGGTTGGTTATAGGGTCACGAGGAGGAGTTGGATCGCTCAAGGGCAGTGAGTTGGGGTTTGGTTTGCTTGTTGTTGCGGGGTTCTATCGAGTTGATTCTGATTCCTGGTGACCCTGTATCACAGAGTAGAACTGCCTCATAGAAGGCTTCCTTGGCCTCTCTCTCATCTCTGTAAAAGCAGATCTCAAGGTCTCTCTCCTGTGGAGCCCCTGGGTGGGTTCAGCTGCTAATGTTTTGGTCAGCAGCCAAGTGCTTAGCTTATGAGTCACCAGGCTCCTTATGAAGGCCATGAATGACCTGCATGCCATTAATAATGGATTCATATCACTTATCCATCCCCCGCTTCCTCTCAGTGACAGTGGTGTGCTGGTGCCCTGTAGCAATGGAACCCGAGAGCCAACTGGGTGCACCACTTCCCAGCTTCCAGTTCAGTGATGAGATGTCGGGAGCCTGCATGAAATCCGCAGGCAGTGAGGATTTACACCAAGAGAATCAGCAACAGCTTCAAAGCAGGACCTTTTGTCCGGCCTCAACTTTCTTAACATACAACCGCTTTTGTCCAAGACTTGTCTGTGTCTCGTGAGCAGTGGTCCTGCTACAGCATGCATTGGGCTGTATCTGCAAGGCCTGCAGTTCAGAATCACCAGCTGCCCCAAAGGAAGAAAGTGAGGGTTCCTACTCCCATAAACAATTAGTCTCTAAAACTCACAGGGGCAGTTCCACCTTGTCCTAGAGGGTCTCAGTGAGCTGGCATCGACTCTATGACAGTGAGTGTAGTTTGATTGCTTGAGTTACCTACCCGTGTAGCCTTCCTGGAGTTCTGCACGGTGGGGTGGGGGTGGGGGGCGGAGATGAGGCACAAGGAACCTTCCAGGAGGATATTACATAATTAGCTAAACCTTCAGTCCTCATCCTGTTTTCTGCCATTTGTTTTCCCCATAAAGGATTAGGGCAGAATTTTCCTGAATGGCTCACCCATGCAGTTCAGGCACAAGGGGACATCCCTAGGCCACCACATCCAGAAAGGAGGGATTCAGAAACAAGAAAAATGACCCACCCA
>NW_022103968.1:14782433-14789110 GCF_000313985.2 Echinops telfairi
GGGGTTCTATCGAGTTGATTCTGATTCCTGGTGACCCTGTATCACAGAGTAGAACTGCCTCATAGAAGGCTTCCTTGGCCTCTCTCTCATCTCTGTAAAAGCAGATCTCAAGGTCTCTCTCCTGTGGAGCCCCTGGGTGGGTTCAGCTGCTAATGTTTTGGTCAGCAGCCAAGTGCTTAGCTTATGAGTCACCAGGCTCCTTATGAAGGCCATGAATGACCTGCATGCCATTAATAATGGATTCATATCACTTATCCATCCCCCGCTTCCTCTCAGTGACAGTGGTGTGCTGGTGCCCTGTAGCAATGGAACCCGAGAGCCAACTGGGTGCACCACTTCCCAGCTTCCAGTTCAGTGATGAGATGTCGGGAGCCTGCATGAAATCCGCAGGCAGTGAGGATTTACACCAAGAGAATCAGCAACAGCTTCAAAGCAGGACCTTTTGTCCGGCCTCAACTTTCTTAACATACAACCGCTTTTGTCCAAGACTTGTCTGTGTCTCGTGAGCAGTGGTCCTGCTACAGCATGCATTGGGCTGTATCTGCAAGGCCTGCAGTTCAGAATCACCAGCTGCCCCAAAGGAAGAAAGTGAGGGTTCCTACTCCCATAAACAATTAGTCTCTAAAACTCACAGGGGCAGTTCCACCTTGTCCTAGAGGGTCTCAGTGAGCTGGCATCGACTCTATGACAGTGAGTGTAGTTTGATTGCTTGAGTTACCTACCCGTGTAGCCTTCCTGGAGTTCTGCACGGTGGGGTGGGGGTGGGGGGCGGAGATGAGGCACAAGGAACCTTCCAGGAGGATATTACATAATTAGCTAAACCTTCAGTCCTCATCCTGTTTTCTGCCATTTGTTTTCCCCATAAAGGATTAGGGCAGAATTTTCCTGAATGGCTCACCCATGCAGTTCAGGCACAAGGGGACATCCCTAGGCCACCACATCCAGAAAGGAGGGATTCAGAAACAAGAAAAATGACCCACCCACGCCTCTCCCCCGAAAGTTACCCTTGCCTCTTGCCTGCCGCCTCCTTTTTGGGGTATCTCATGGTGTGTTCTCAAGGACCCTGTTTGTTTCATGAGTCACATCAAAACTCTTTCCCAAAAGGCACACTCCAAGGGCTGGAAGGGACAATGGGGAGCCCAGGCAGGAAGAGGGGGAGCATTGTGACCTTGAGGGCATTACCCCTAACTCATGAAACAATGTGGCAGAATCACTGACTGGGAGACTGAGCTGCTTCTATAAACTTGCACTCCAGTGACAATACAATGTCCCAGAGCAAGCAGACAATGAAACAATAAGCCTTCCTCGTTCCTGTAAATGAAGCAGGAAGGGAGATCTTGGAGCGCCTGCCCGTGTCAGGAGCTGGAGCTGGCCTCGTGCGCAGGACTGCTTTCCCGGGAACACATCACCTGCAACCCAACCTCTTAATCTGGGAATGACCAAAGTGGAAAAGGTCTGGCCTTGTGTGAGGGCAGCGTGTTGAGTCACCACCAAAACAACAACACAACCTTCACTCATCCTAGCAATTTTACTTGTAAGTATCTTTGCTAGACACCACGCCTATTTGCAAGCTAACGCCAAGAGAGGCAGCATGCTTCAGGATCGTCAGAACCCCTTAGCATGAAATTATAAACAACATCAATGACCCATAACTGAAAATGGCTAACTAGACTTTAATATGTTCAGACTATGGAATACCCCTACCTTCGTGTATTGATCAGCCACCCCTATGACTTACGTGTTGCTATGAGTTCGGGAGCTAATGGCTAGCACTTCAAATACCAGCAAGATCACCTATGGTGGACAGGTTTCAGCAGAGCTTCCAAACTAAGACTAGGAAGAATAGGCATGGCTATTCATGTCTGAGAATTAGCGCAGGAGCACTCTGAGGATCCCAACAGACCAGTATTCATTATAGTGCTTGGTTGGAAGGTGCTTAAAATACACAGTGGCTGCAAGATGCTCCAGCATCCCGGCGATGATGAAGATGGCACAAGTCCAGGCTCTGTTTTGTTCTATTGCACGCAGGGTCACCGTGGCCAGAGCAGGCGCAAAGCTAACCAATTACCACAACATATGCAAGCGATCCATGCCAAGGTCCTGAGGACATGTGGTGACATGAAAATGACGATATTAAAAGAAACAACATGATTTCACAGGAAACGTACACCATTCTGTGTTCTCGTAATGCATGTGTATCTTAAGCATGGAGCCAGATGACCCGAAATGCTAGCAGCAGCAGTAGGAATAAAAGTAGTAGTTGCCACCGTGAAGAGCAGCGATTACCTCCCGGGAAGAAAGATGAATTAAAGCGGACTTCTGCTTTGTCCCCGAATTTTTCACAACGTGGACCCACTGATATGCTACATACAGAAGGAAGCATTTCAGAAGTAGGGGTGGGGGAGGGAGGCAAGACCGCAGGCAGCACATCATAGAGTCCAGACCTCCTGTCTCTAAAATACCGCTTGCTACTTCCCCAACTTCTTGTTCCCGTGTAAAATGGCAGTGGCCAGAGTGCCTACCTCAGAAGATGACCCTGATGGTGAACTAAGAAGATACATAGGTCAAGCGCTTGGACACCTACTTGCTGGAAGAGTTATGTCCATGTTGTCTGTTGTTATTGATGAAAAAAGTAATACATCACCAGTGCTTCTGGTTGAGTCCGAGAAAAATGATTACTGTCCTCATATTCTGGCGTTAGTGAGGGAATACACCATGGGTTAAACAAAACATCAATGCCAAACAGCTGTGGAAATGCAGCTTCCATTGGCCTTGTCGTTAACTTACCATCCTGGGACCTAACACCCCACGGCACCCCAGAAGGGGTGCGACTCAACGAACAGTGCCCCCCAGCGGTTGCGCCGGGAGTTGGGGACAAGCGCGGCCATCAGGCGGAGCGTCTCTTCTCAAGGCGCATCTCCAGTGAGTCCGGGTGTGGTGGAGGGCCAACCAGATCCACGGACACTCACCGCACCCCTAGGTGCTGTTCCGTAGGATTGCACACAATGGCGAATGGTGTCAGAGAGGGATGGGTGGGAACAAGGAACATTTCCCTGAAGCCTGAGCTGGCCCTTGACAGACGAAAAAGCCTTCCCTGGGCGCATAAGGGAGGAGGCAGCATCCGAGGAGAAGGAAGCATCCTAACAGAGGTTAGCTTGACCACCTCTCGGTTGACAACCTTTTCCTTGGGAAGAACAAGTGGCTTGGCATTGCTGAAATAGGGCTCCTGAGGGCTTGGGTCTAGGTGTGTGTGAGTGTGTATATGCCTGGGGGAGACTGGGGGGGTGGCGATGGTTGCAGGATTAGCGTAGCAGTGGGGGCAAAGCCAAGTTGCCGTGGAAAGATGCTTGAAGAACATCTGCTTGATGGATCAAGGGATTTTATGCCAGCGAGCTCAACTCTGACAGATAACACATTGAGAATATTACAGGCAGGGTTCTAACTGCTGTTTCTATGGAGAGTAGGTCCTGGCAGGCTGGTGCCCTTGCTTCAACAACTACGGGAACAAGATGAGATACCTAAATTATGATTTAAGAGGCAGAGCCATGGGGAAACAATATGTACAGGTGACCTCATATTCCAGAGAGAGATGAACCGTTCATGTGTGAACTGACACTTTTTGTCAATTTCCTTCCCTGGGGATAGTTTCCAGGTGAGCACTAAAAATCAGGTGGGGCCTAGGAAGAGGGACAGCCTCTAGGGAACAGAGACACAAGGGAATTTTTGGTGGGCCTCTGAGGCTGACCTCATAAATTGTAAACTAGCAACAAGCTCAAATGAGCACCTGCTGGTTCCTGGGTGATCCTCTAAGGGATCGTGCATCCGGCTCATGGACCTCTGATTCTTGGGACATGAGCCAATCATGTGCCACAGTGCCTGCTGACCCTGGGCGGTGTCAGAGGCTACCATCTCACGTCCTGACTTCAGATGCACCTGTCTGCATCCACCAGCCGTGGTCTCCCCACTTAATCCTGCTACTTCCTGGTTCATTCCTCCCGATAGCTACCCGAGTTAGGAGAAGCCTCCAGTTTAATGAACTGCCGCTTGGACTCGAACTGGGCTTACCTATTCCTTTTCCTTTTCATTTTATGGTTTTATTTAGCACAAATAAAACTCACAAATGGGCCCTCTGTCCATTTCCTTTGCGGCGCACCCGGCGTTGGGATTGGTGACTCTGATGGTCAGTTGGGCCACTCTCTCTACCATGGCTTGGAGCAGCGTGGTGAGCGATTTGCGCACAGTAGGACTTGTTGCACAGCAGCAGCGCTACCAGCTCCTCGACGTCGTGGCCCAGGCACTTGCGGACACCACGGGCAGCAGGTGCTGGGATTCCTTGCTGCCCCAGCCACCCTGGTGGGCATCAAGATCTGGCCCTTGGATCTGCTCCGCACCCTGTAGCCAGTGCCTCTGGGCTTGCACCAGCTGCTCTTCATCTTGACACAGTGGGTGGATCGATGTCGGATGAACTTCTTGGTCCCCTTTGTGAGAATTTTAGGCTTCACCAGGGGTCTGAGGGCAACCATGATGCCGGTGGGAGATGGTTACCTCCTCTGTTGGCAGCGCCGAAGGAGGTGGGCTTACTTGTTTCTACACCCATGTGAGCCATTTTCTTGGTATTCATCTCTCTCTCTCATTTTCTTGATATACATTACTCTCTCTCTGTATATATCCACATGCACACATATATGCACACACACATTTCTCTATATACACACACATAGGAATTTATGTTCTATACATATCAATATAAATATGGATAGATAGATACATGATAGATAAATCAGGTGATAGATGATAGATATCAGAAGTGAAATTCTCAACCTCCGATGGGCAGAGCTGCCGTCTCACAGGGCGGCAAAGGTGAGTGGCCCACACATGAGAAGCAGGGACCAAGAGAAGCCCTGTTTGTGGTGAGGTGATCTGCCTATTTGATGGGCGATGACCTGGTTTACAGCCTCGGAACTGGTTTACATACAACATTCAGTAGACAATCAAAATTACAAAATGGGTGAAGAATGTGTGTGTGTGGGGGAAGTAGCCAACCATAAAGACAAAAGGCAGATAATACATGTAGAACAGATAAAATGAACAGACAAGGACTTAAAATATAACCATAATTAATAAATAAAAGAAAATATAGAAAAATGGATGAAAAGATAGATAAACTCAACAGAGTATTAGAATCTATAAAAAAGAATCATACGCATTCTGTAAGTAAAAAATACGTGATCTGAAACTAAGAACATGTTAGATGAGTTTAACAGCAGCAAGCAGACACATGGAACACACAGTCCAACATATTGATAATTGGAGAGAGAAAGCGAGAGGGGTGGGGAGGGCTGAAGCAGGACGGGGAGAGATGCGAGCAGACACTGGCCCAGGAACTAAAACGCAGTGAGCCACAGGCAGACCCACACATAGGCGTGCATGGCCAAACTGTTGAAAGCCAACGACGTAAACTATCTTAAAAACAGATGCAGGAAAGGGAGGAAAGCGAGATTGCCGTCTTTTAAACAGACGACGGAAAAAGAAAATGGCACAAAGTTTTGAAAGCGCTGAAAGGAAAAACCAAACTGGAAGGTGTCATGTCACTGAGGGGCTGACTTGCAGCAAAAAGGGGCTTGTTTTCCACGTCTCACTTACGGCCCCTTATGGATGCTCGGAGGCGCCCTGTGGAACCCTGGTGGTGTGCTGGGTTACAGGTAGGACTGCTAACCAGATGATGGGCAGTTCAAAACCACCAGCCACTCCTCAGGAGCGCCTTCCATCACACAGATATTTCACTGACCCTCCAGTGAAGATGTTTGATTACACTGTTTCTTGTTTTTCTCATGTTCCTGGGGGAGGGGCCCTTTGGACAGCTAGTTGTGCTTTTTGTTTTTCTGTCTGACTCCTCCTGCCAAAGGGAAGATTCTGCCCTGACTCACCTCCGAGTCTGGGTCCCCTCGCACCGTTTCCCTGTGATGGCTGAGCCTGCCTCAGTAAGACTGACCGTCTCCTTTCTCCCTTACCAAACCTTGCTGCTGGCCCTTGAGTCTGGGTGATCGGTCCTTCGAGTTTCACATTCTGGCCCGAATCTGGACTCGATGACTCACGGCTCTGTTTTGACTTGGTCTCTTATTTTTCGGTCCAATTTTTCTCTCAGATTTCCCCAAGCTGCTGCCAACTTCTCTGAAATGTCACCAGTGTGCTTCATGAGCAGCCTCTGACCGTCAGCTTCAAACCACCATTGCGTGAGTGAGGGCCTCACGCAATAAGTAACGCATTTACTTATTACATTTACTTATTAATGAAGGATAGAATGGAAACTGACCAGAGCACCTTCCCAGGAAGCTGGCTGAGGTTGCATTAATAAGTAAATGTAAAACTGAACGGTGAGGTCTCGTCTACCGCAGACACAGAAGTCCTGAGTCCTTAAGATTTCTCAAGGTGGGCACAGTTAGGCGGGCACAGACTTCAGAATGGAAGTGGTGGGTAGTGTTGGCTGTTCTCTTCATGCGTTGGGGCAGAAGCTCCTTGGATGAAAAGGAGGATTCTAGCAGGTTCTAGAGGATCCCTGGTGGAGTGGTTGGGTTACCCATTGGGCTGCTTGTGGCATGGTCAGCACTTCGAAACCACTAGCAGTTCTGTGGGAGAAAGAGGCAGCTTTGTGCTCCCATGAAGACAGTGACGAGGTT
>NW_022103968.1:14790796-14791980 GCF_000313985.2 Echinops telfairi
GGCCAAAAGAACAAACAAATCTTTCTTACAGGGAGGACAGCCAGAAGGCCTCTTGGAAGCAGGGGCGACTAGATTTCGTCTCACGTACTCTGGCCATGTTTCCCGAGAGACCGGTCCTTGACCAAAGGACACCCCATGTGGAAAAGGGTCGGTGAAAAAGAGGAAGACCCTCAGCCAGATGGACGGACGGACCGACTGGCTGCCACAATGGGCTTCAACACAAGCACAATGTGAGGATGGCGCCAGACAGGTGGTTCTTTCAGTTGAATACATTTGCTGTGAGTTGGAATTGGCTCAAAGGCACCTAATGACAGTGACCGGGCTTCATGAAGCATCTTAGGTTTACCGTCCCTGTCTCATCCTCTGTCTAACTCCCCTGCATGGGCCAGGGGCCTCACCGTACCTTCCTCGCTGCCTATTAGGTGGCAGGCATGGAAAAGGTGTTTGCTAAAGAAATGATTAAGTTCAGACTTCTGTTAGATTTTTCTCCACTGGAAGTCTTGGTGGAAAGTAGAATGATTCTCATACTCTAATGAGAAGTAAGCGTCCTAATGAGAAGTGATGGTGAATCGGCAGCTTAAAATCTGTGGGAGTAAGACTGCATATGCAATCGTTTAAAAAAATCAATAAAGGATATTTGAAAACATTAATACTGTACACAGACTTCCCTTCCATTAGAGGTTGAAAGGATATTTTTGGCAAGAGTCGATCAGTAACATATAGTTGATTGCAACACAGACAGGAATTCCTGTCTTCTCTTCGGTTCACAAAATCATCTCTGTCAGTGCACCCCACAGACTCTAAATTTTGTCTCTTGATCGGAGAAGCAGCATTTCACGTTTCTCCTAACATTCCTTTCACTTTACATTTTGCTCGTACAGGAATGTCTAAAGTATTCGGAGTTCCGTTAGAGGAGATTCAAACTTCTAACAGGGACTTGCTTACAGTATGGTTGGAAGAATTCATTTTGGATTCCCAATGTTCTCAGTAGAGATACCGAGGTGATATAATTGACCCTAAAAAGGAATTTCAAAGTATCATCACAGCCCTGGTGACACAATAGTTAAGCACTTGGCTGCTAATGGAAAGGGCCAGGGCTGTGAATGGACAGGGACTTGGTGATCTTTGCTTCTGTACAGAGAAGACTGAGCAAGCCCTATGGGGCCAGTTCCACCCTGTCCTAT
>NW_022103968.1:14792594-14798683 GCF_000313985.2 Echinops telfairi
TGTGTGTGTGTGTGTGAGTGTGCATGCGTGCGTGTGCTTCTAACTGATAGTAAATCTGAAGAGGACTACAGCTAAATGTATTGGGGAACTTGTCTCCAGCCTATCACCTTTGACTGAAAAATGTAACCATTTTCTAACCTGAGAACTTGCCACATGCAAAGAGTATTGTGTAGGGGTAGGGTGTCTGTTATGGGTTACATTGTGACACCTCCCCACCCCACCCCTGTAGATGGACTTCTGTTTGGAAATAGGACTTTCTTTGTTATGTTAATCAGACCACACCACACTCATGTACAACCCAAACTCAAAAGCAAACTCACTGTCATGGAGTTGTTTCTGACTCATAAAGGGGGCTCTAAATCAAATCACTTCTGTGATAACCAGGGCAGTGTCTGACACACGGACACACAAGAAGACACATGTAGTGCATATTAACTGCTGTTTGCACACATCTGTATAGTCTATTAAGTCTCTTAAGGACGAGAGCAAGATGGGTTCATTAAGAAGCCTCTGCATGGTATCTGTAGGTCATGTGTGCAGTTGTGAAGGCCCAGACCTATGCTGGCAATCAGAGAAAAGGACTGGAGGTATTTACAAAGATAAAAATAGAACAGCAGACTGTCTTGGGACCTCCTTATTTTCACTAGTGTGGGTCTGGTGTCTTACACACATGAGATGTTGTAGGGGTGCATTGTGCTATGAGTTAAATTGTGTGTGTAGAACCCCCCCACACACACACAAAAAATGTGCTGTAAATTCTCACCTTGATTATAACCTGTTGTTTGTTGTTGTTGTTGTTGTTGTTTTTTATATAACCTGTTGTTTTAATCCCATTTGGATGGGCTTTGCTGTGGGTTGCCTTTGCACTTCCGTAGTGTCAGGATGAGTGAAGTGTTTATCTTGAGTCAATCTTCAAAAACACCTTACTGTGTCCTGGAAGAAGGTTAGATTGAACAGTTCATACACATTTTGTGTTAACACATTCATTGCAACCCCCTCAACAAACCATCACTTATGCTACTTCTTCCTTGTGTTAACTATTTCTTTTCCTCTCTTTTCCGGCCCGCTGCACTTTGTCTTTGGGTGGATGCTGTCCTTTGGCTCTTCAATGATTAGTGAGTTCCCCATAAGAATGAACTCAGTTACAGACCTGAGGGGTAAGGCCACAGTCCGGGGGGAACTACCAGTGTCTATCTCACCAGGAAGCCAGATCTCTTTTATGATTTTGAGTTTTATTCTACATTTTTCTCCCACCCTATCCAGGACCTCCTTTTTCAGAGCTACAGTCAAGAAATCAAACAATGGGATGTATTGGGCACACCTGTGTACAAGAACTCTCTCTGTAGAGTACTGAAAAGCAGGGAGGTTACTTTGAGGACTAAGGTGTGCTTGACCCAAGCCATGATATTTTCAATCACCTCATATGTATGTGGAAGTCAGGCATTGAACAAGGAAGACCAAAAAAGATCGATGTGGTTGAATTGTGGTGCTGGTGAAGAAGATGGAAAGTACTATGGACCGCCAAAAGGACAAGCAAATCTGTCTTGGAAGAAGTAGAGCCAGCGTGAGGCAAGGATGGCTTCGAGGCAAGACTTTATCTTACATACTTTGGGCATGCTGTCAGGAGAGACCAGCCCTTGGAGAAGAATGTCATAGTTGGCTAAGTAGAGAGGCAATGAAAAAGAGGAAGGCCCTCAATGAGATGGATCAACAGTGACTGCAACGATGGACTTAAACATAAGTCAGGACGGCTCGGCACCTGCAGTATTTCATTCTGCTGTGCCTAGGGTTGCTATGGGTCAGAACGGACTGGATCGCACCTAACAGTAATAATAATAACATTAGTGGTAATGGGCTATGAGTTAGTTAATTGTGCCAACCTGGCCGATAATCACATGTGGGGCTAATTGAAAGGCGGAGGGATAAATGGGTGGTGAGCCTCACCTTTCTAGTTCTCCGGTCTCTTGCTTTGTGATGGTCGCACCAGGGTGCAGCTGCCTTAGCAGTTCCCTGCTTCAGCCTGCAAGATTGACTTCCCACAAGACATCCCCAAGGAGAAGCCACATGGACCTATCCCGATGCAGCCCTGGGTGCTGGAGCAGCCGTGTGGAGACCCCTGCTAGTGCTGAGATGCTTATTCGTTAGTGCTGAGATACTTATTCGTTCGCTGACTCAGCTTTCCTCCTGCAGTCGGCATCATTGCCTCTGTTTTGTGAGGTGGAGGACTTTGTGGACTGGTGTTGGGTTAATGGGTTAATGTTGGACTTGTGGGCTCGGGCAGCATTGAGTTGGGATGTTTTGTGATGCACACTTTCTTTACATAAAACTCTCTTATACATGAGTTGCTGTGGATTTGTTTCTCTAAAGTACCTAGACTAATAAACTGATATTTGTGGGTCTTGTTGTTGTTGTTGTTGCTTTGTTTGCTTTTGAGATACGAAAGGAATTAAAGAAGCTAACAGAGGAGAGATGGCATAAGATAGAAATCAAAACACATATGGTTCTCAGTGAACCAGGAAGCAGAAGGAGCTCCCTGCAGAGTCCACAGAGAGATCGGGAATTCCCCTACAGCCGGTACTCTGACTTTGGACTTCAGCCTCCTAAATGATGAGAAAACAAAATGTTGTTCATTCAAGCCATCCACGTGTGGTCTTCCTGTGACAGGAGCCCTAGACAATGAAGAAGGAGCCCAGGGGCACACGACTCACGGAGAAAACGGTGGTTCAAACCCACCAGCCGTTTGGCGGGAGGAGGGTGTGGCAGTCTTCGCCCAGGAAGATTTCAGCCAGGGACCCCTATGAGCACTTTTGTTCGGTCCCCGCGGGGCCTCTTGGACTCAGAATCAACTTAATGGCCATGAATTTGTTATTTTTTTTAGATCAGCGATTCTCAACCTGTGTGTTGTGACTCCTTTGGGGGTCGAACAACCCATTTATAGGGGTTGCCCGATTCATAAGAGTAGCCAAATTACAGTGATGAAGTAGCAACAAACATAATTTTATGGTTGGAGGGGTCACCACAACATGAGGAACTGCATTAAAGGGTCCCGGCATTAGGAAGGTTGAGAACCACTGGTTTAGATAATTAAGACACAGAGCTAAGGAAGGCTTTGAAATGTCTTGTTGTTAGGTGCCTGTTGCTTGGTTCTGACTCATAGCAACCCTGTGCTATGTAAAGAAGGAAACATTGTTCAGTCCTGCACCATCCTCCCAATTGTTACCTTTGAGCTCATTGTTGCAGTCACTGTGTCAATCAATCTTGTTGAGAGGCTTCCTCTTTTTGGCTGCCCCTCTGCTTTACCCTTGGCCAACTGACTGAAAGAGATCCATATTTGTACCCATTCCAAAGAAAGGTGACCCAACAGAATGCTCAAACTATAGAAACGTATCATTGATAACACATGCAAGTAAAATTTTGCTCAAGATCATCCAACAATGGTTGCAGCAGTACATTGATAGGGAACTGCCAGAAGTTCAGGCTGTATTCAGAAGAAGATGTGGAACAAGGATATCATTGTTGATGTCAGATGGATCTTGGCTCAAAGCAGAGAACCTACTTGTGTTTCATTGACTATGCAAAGGCATTTGGCTGTGTGGACCATACTACATTATGGATAGATCAAGAGGTAGTTGTGTGAACAGAACAAGGGATGACTGCATGGTTTAAAATCAGGAAAGGTGTGCATCAGAGTTGTATCTTTTCAATATGTAAAAAAAAAAGTTCAATCTGTTGCTGAGCAAATAGTGAGAAGCTGGATTCTATGAAGAATGTGGCGTCAGGATCGGAGGAAGGCTTATTAATAACCTGTGATATGCAGATGACCCAACCTTGCTTGTTGAAAGTGAGGAGGATTTGAAGCACTTGCTTATGATAGATAGCCTTCGGTATGGATTATAAAACAATGTGAGGAAGACCAACATTCTCACAACCAGACCAATAGGTAACATCATGATAAATGGAGAAGAAGCTGAAATTGTCAAGGATTTTGTCTTGCTTGGATCCACAGTCAATGTGCATGGAAGTAGGAGTCGAGAGACCAAAAGATGTATTGCAGTAGGTAAATCTTCAGAGTGTTGAAAAGCAAGGATGTTACGATGAGGACTGAGGTGCACCTGACTCAAGCCCCGGTGTTCTCCATGGTATGGTACGCTGGTGAAAGTTGGGCGTTGAATAAGGAAGACTGTTGCAGAATAGATACATTTGAAATGGGGTGCCGGAGAGGACTATCGAAAATACCATGGACTGCTAAAAGGATAAGCCAATCTGTATTGTAAGAAGTCAGGCCAGAGTGCTCCTTAGAGGCAAGGATGGCACGACATTGTCTTACATACTTTGGACATGTTGTCAGGAGAGACCAGTCCCTGGAGAAACATATTCTGTTTGGTAAAGTGGAAGGGGGCCAAAAAAGAGGAAGGTCGTTGATGGGATGGATTGACACCGTGGCTGCAGCAATGGGCTCAGGCATAGGGACAATTGTGAGATGGCACAGGGCTGTGCAGTGTTTTGTCCTCTTGTACATAGAGTCAGATGGATGTCAACTATGGGTCGGAGCCAACTTGATGGCACCTAACAACAGCAACAACAACAACAACAACTACTACTACTACTAATATGTTACCAAGTATGATGTCATTTTACAAGGACTGGTCTCTCCTCAAATCTCTTAGAAGACCTTAAACTTTGTGTTGGCATGGACCATGCCACTGTTCACCACTGTAACCCCAATACCTACTATTGTGACTGGTACTTTATAGGTGCTCGATAAAATGTTGTTGGCTAACTTAATTGCTAGGACGAAGATACTGTGTCACATTGCAACTCTATTCGGTCTGACAGTATGCATGTACATGTGTTACAACAGTATGCATGTGCATGTGGAAAACACTGATACAACAGTGTTTTAGAGTATGAGATATGAAAATTTTATGCACAACAAATAATATTTTAGGGAATGGAGCTGTTATGTGTTACAATTAGTGTTTTAGGCAAACTCTTCTAAAGTCATGGAAAGAAGAAACTGGAGGGGTGGATGCTGAGAGTAGTGGGGGCAGCTAAGCACTTCCAAAATCATCCTTTAGGGGAGCGGAAGTGAGTAATGGGCCAAGGAGTGTTAACAAGAAGGGTACTTTTGAGAATGAAGCAACTGGATTTTGCATGACTGTCAAATTTTCTACCTAGAAGATGGTGAGAGAGATGTCAAGATGGCTGTATGGGGAGTTTTTATTATTGTTATTTGTAGCCGGAAGTTGAAGTTGAACCTTCCAATTCTCCTTACCCTGCCATTCCCACCTCCTTTCCAATGAACTTATTTAGCAGTCTCCATGGTCAGGAACCCTGGTGGCCTAGTGATTACGTGTTGGACTGTGAACTGCAAAGCCCACAGTTCAAAACCAACAGGGGCTCGGGAGTGGGGGGTGGGGGGAAGACTAGTGCTTTCTACTCCAATAAAGAGTTAAAGTTTCGGGAGCCCGCAGGGGCAGCTCCCTCTATTCTATCAGGTCGTGATGAGTTGGCATCGACTGGGTGGCAGTGAGTTTATCTTATCTTGATGTCTCCAAGGGTGCTCCGTTATCCAACCATGATGCTTCCCTTTGATCACCTCTTCCTGGAATATCTGAATGGTTTAACCAACGATCCAATTCCCATCCTATAAGGGACAGCTGGTAGACAGAGGAGGAGAACATGCGTTGTGAGTATGACCAGCGACATGGACAACGGGGAAGGGCGCGAGGCTCTGTGAGATACTGTGTTCTCTCCCAAGACCCAGCTCTGGCAGGACAGAACTTGCACAGCTGCGGTGGCTTTTGTTAGCTTGCTGGCTAACCCCAGACCCTGACAACACCCCCCCACCCCCCGGGAAGCAGGAGCGTCTCCCCCTGCTTTTGCTTTGATAGGTAGAAGAGTGGGTTTGCTCAGAGCGTTCCAGCTCCCCAGTCCAGCCCCGGGCAGTTCAGAGCTGGTGCGTGAGTGCGGTGTGCGCGCGGGGTGGAGGTCCCTGTCCTCCCCAGGCCTTACTTCAAGGGGACCTATCTCTTCTCTCCTCCTCTCCTCCCCTCTTTCTTTCTCAGGGACCAAAGCAGGACGCCAGA
>NW_022103968.1:14799290-14811278 GCF_000313985.2 Echinops telfairi
TGGGCCGGGCAGCCCTCGGCCGTGACCTTCATCCCGGATGTGGGCGACGCCTGCGGCTGAGGCCGGTGGGCGCTCACCTGTCCCGCGGCTGGTCGGGGCTGGGTAGGCCCGGGGCTGGGCTCGCCGCGGCCGGGGAGGACTGGCGGGAGGAAGCAAGAGACCGGAGTATCTCTCCTTTTTTCCCTGCTTTCTTGTGACCATTTTGCAGCTTGGTTATGGAAGGAATCCAGGTCTCTATGCAGCAAGATTTAAAGCTTCAGCGCTTACACTCGGTGAAGAAAGTAACCCCCCTACCTGTCTGTTCTCTTTTCTATTCCTCAGCACCCCCTCCTACCTCCACACCCCCCCTCCCGCCTCCTTTTCTTTCTGGAGTGAGACGGTTAGTGTAGGTGAAATTAAGCGAAAGGGGGTCGGTGGGTGGGTGGGTGGGTGGGGGTGGTAGAAATCAGAATTGCTTTTCAGGCAGAAGCGAAGGGAATGCTTTTTTTTTTTGCCATCTGGATCCAGCCGGCCGTGGTGCAGAGTGGGTTCCTCAGAGCTCAGTGGCTGCTACTATGAGTGAAATATTAAAGACTTCAAGTCATTGTGCAGCTTGCGAGCAATTGGAATGAAGCGACTCGGTAGTGTTGAAGGAAAATATTGATTATTTTTAGAAAGTGTATTTGCAAAGCAATAAATACTACCTCTTTCTGAGACTCCGAAAATGGACTTGTCGTAAGGGGAGTTGCGGCTATGTATTTATTTTTAAAGCCCCGCTTTTCTAGGGGGGTGAGGTAGGGACTTGGGGCTACAGAAGCCTGGTTGGAACATGAAGTGCTGCTTTTCAGGGTTCATTCTGGGCATGTACTGTGAGTCTCCATCCATGAAGAAGAATAGAATGTTTTCATGGCTTCTGAAGGAAGGAAGCCAGTTGTTGTTGGTGGCCGTTCTGGCAGTGTGGTTGGTGAGTTCTGGACCTGAAAGTTGGGGGTGGGGTGGGAATGAGGGCTGGCTGGAATAACAGAGTTTACCTTTTTGATGGGCTGTTGAGGTGACATGGGATCCTGAGATACCACCTACCTGCTCGCTCGTTCTCTCTCTCTCTCTCTCACACACACACACCTCTGAAACATAATTTGTGTCTGTTTGAGAAAGAAAAAAAGGATGGGGTTAAAATTCATCACACTATTGTTTGATCTCCCTTAGGACCATTTAAATTTATTCTAGTTTTACTACTTTCTTTGCGATTGAGGTTTCTTTAAGTGTCTTACTTTGTTATTTTTTTAAAAAGTTTTCCTGCGTATGAAATCTGGGATAGGTAAATCTATAGCGACAATAACTGGATTAATGGTTCTTTGGGGGACGGGGGATGTTAGGGGAGGTTGGGGTGGGAGGACATGGGGAGCTAATCATGATGAGTACACGCATAAAGAAAATATCCTAAAAGTGACTGTGGTGATGATTGCACAACTCTTCTTGATGTGATGAAACTATTGACTTGCATGATATGTAAATTCTATTCCAATAAAACTGTTGGGGAAGAAAAAAAGGAGGATGGAGAAGATGATACGCTAGGGGGCTTGATATGTGCATAGGACCTTCTGATGTCCCCGGGAGTACAGCTCTCGGTCACTGGACTCTGCTCTGTAGCGTCTGACCTGATCTGTGGCCTGGGTACCACTAGGAATATGTGGAGCATATCTGTCTGCTCCTGTAAGAGTTCCAGTCTTGGGAACCCACAGGGGCAGTTCTGCATTGTCTTATAGGGTCACTCTGGGGATAAAAATCCATCCCTTCTTTAGTTTTGTACAACCCAAAGCCCTTCCTTGGCACATTGTAGGAGCCAAACAACTCTCGGGAATCGAGGAAGGCTTAGGGAGTACCAAGTTACTTAGGTAACTCCTCCAGTTTTACTTAGTCTCTAGCCCCTCCTATTGCAGGGTCTCCATGTTTATCTGTAGGAGTCCTGGTGGCATAATGGTTAAAGCCTCAGCTGCTAACCAGAAAGGTGGGTGGTTCGAAACCACCCAGTAGACTGACGATGAAGCAGTCTGCTTCTGAAAAGACTTACTGCTCCCTCTGGGGGCAGTTCCGCTCTGCCCTTGTGGGGTCGCTGGGACTTGGAATCGACCAGACAGTGGTGGGTGTGGTTTATCTGAGGTAGTGAAAAGATGAAGGCCATTGCTTCAGAAGGGGCTGAACACAGCCTTGGACAGGGTCTGAGCTCTCCACAATTTCTTCTTGAACTTGGTTTCAAACGGGGTGCTGTGGACTCAGGCACAGACATTTTCCTGCACTGCCTCGTTTCCTTTCAAACTCCATGGTGTTAGTAATCTTATTAGTTAACTAATAAGTTAACTAATCTTATTAGTTATTTAATAGTTAAACGAGTGTGACTAATCTTGCAGGGAATAAACATGATGATAACAAATATCCATGATGGCATGCTTCTCTGTGCCAGGCACTTGCTGTGTGTGATGCTTTGGCACACTCAACAATAACCCAGTCCATTAGATGCCATTCTCAGGGCCCCCGTGACAGAGGAGGGAGAGGAAGTTGTGAGTCATGACATCATTGGCTGGAGTTCAAACAGTGGGTAAAGTTGTGCTGCCCAATTTCCCCTCAGGGCTGTCTGATTTCTGATTATAGCCACTATGTCTCGTTAAAAGCATTTGTTTACCCTAATAGAACAGTAGACATCACGGTCGTTTGGTTTGTTGAGGAAAGAAAAATGTCCCATCCTTGTGCTGAAGGGAGATCACCTAGGTCAGTCCAGTAAAATCCCCAAGGCATTTAAAAACACGTCCTTGGGTATTCGGTAGTGACATAGTGAGGGGACTGAGACCCTGAGCCTTAATGTTGTTAACTTAATCTTCCCACTCTCTTTGCTCCTGCTCCATTCAGTTTTGGGGATCAGGACTTCTTAGTGCCAATGACGGAACTCAAACCCAACCAAACTCATTGCCATCAAGTCGATACCTGTAGGACAGTAGAACTGTCCCTGTGGATTTCCAAGACCATGCCTCTTTCTGGAATAGAGAGCCTCGTCTTTCTCCCTAGGAGCAGCTGGTGGGTTCCAGCTGCTGGCCTTGCAATTGGCTGCACAACGTGTAACACTACCCCACCAGGTCTCCTGGCCAATGGCTGAGGATTTTAAAAATGTTTTCATGAAGTAATTTGCTGATAGGTTGTCCTGGGGTTGCCAATGTCTGATCTACGGGCAACTTGGAGTTATGAACCCCGGTGCCCCTGGTGGTGCAGCAGTTAAGCGTTGGGCTGCTAACGACAAGATCAGCAGTTTAAACCCACCAGCTGCTCCATGGGCGAAAGATGAGGCTGCTTCCGTAAAGAGTTACAGTCTTGGGAACCCACCGGGACAGTTCTACTCTGTCTTACAGGGTCACGATGAATTGGAACCAACTTGAGGGCCAATGAGGAGTGACAAACCAGTGTTTATTATGTTACAAATCTGAGGTTCTTAATAACAAGTGTGCTCCTTTCCCACAGGCACCAGAACATTACCATTATGAGTGTATCACTGTGTTAACCATGCTCTAGTGTGTCTGGAAGTGTTTCTTTACTCGTTTTGATACATA
Organism: Echinops telfairi; assembly: GCF_000313985.2. Taxonomy (NCBI): domain Eukaryota; kingdom Metazoa; phylum Chordata; class Mammalia; order Afrosoricida; family Tenrecidae; genus Echinops; species Echinops telfairi. The sequence continues at coordinate 14,802,866 of NW_022103968.1, forward strand.
GAAAGGTACACTGTATACGACACATTAAAAGACATGAACATTTGACTAATGATGTGAGGTATGGACCCCACCTAACTGTTCTGATGTCTAGGCGTATCCAACTTCAAGGCAGACTTCGACACTGCCTGTATATGAACTTGGAAAAACAACACAAAAGAATGAATTAACCAGTAGAGTGCCTCATAGATTAGCGACTGTCTGGATAGATGTCTGCTTTGCTGTCTCTGCTTTATGAAAGGTGCTCTCAGACTTAAACTTTGGTTTGCTTTCTCAGTTCAGTATCTGCTCTCATCTGCCCTGCTGAAAGCAGGGGTGAACTTGTAAGATCAGAAAAGTAATATATTCGATACCTCCCCGATCCAAGGGTGGTTGCTATTGTTGGGGGCTTATGAGTTACCTCCAAGCCAGCCACTGAATTTTAGAAGAGCAGATTGCCACTTCTTTCTTTCTGTATCCACTGGGTGAGTTTGAAACATTAATCTTTTGGTCAGTAGTCTACCACTTAACCGTTGTGCTGCTAGGGCTCCTGAAGAAGGTCCTTAGACCTTGGAAAGATTAATCCTGCAGATTTTAAGTGGGCCCGCTGCTGGTTTCCACTGCCTAGGTTTGTTAATTAAAGCAGGAGTATTTTAATTTTTTTAAAAAAAATTTAGAACATTGAAATTATTTGAAACTTACAAGAAAAGTCTATTAGAAAAAATTTTGACAAAGAAAAATGATCACTCTTTCTTTGGTCTGCTCTTTAAGCTATAAGCCCAGAATACTAAAATCCAACGATCTGTTCAACTAACAATAGAAAGTATTCTTCCGTGGCAGGGCAAGCTGAGACATTGCCATCTTGTGGTCTTTTAGAATATTCTTGTCCAAGACTTGACTTTTGCCATAGAGACCAAAATGGAGCAAGGAACCATGGTGCCTTGAATTTTGAATGGCCAGCTAGCAGAAATGACCAGCGTGTTCCAGACCCGCAGAGCATACTTAGGTAGCTTAGTTTTAAAAATGCAGATTCCCAGGCTTCAGTCCGTATGAGATGGATCACAACTTCTGAAGGCCAAGCCCCCAAATCCAAATGTGTGGAAAGCCCTCCTGGTGAGCCCCGGGCCCCTGGATGAGAGTGAAGCCCCAGAAGACAGCATCATAGCATGCAGCAGCCTTTGAACATGCAGATGCCAGGATTCGACCTCAGACCTACTGATGAGAATAGTCAGGGGGAGTCCTGGGATTCTGAGGGACTAGTTAGTCCCAAAAGTTAGCATTACAGTTTTTTAAAGCAAAAGCAGTATAGGGTATTATATTATCAATAGAATTAAAATACATGGCCCTATTAAAATGATTATGTAAACACATTAAAGGCATATTAAAACATTTAAATTAAAAAGGCAATCTAACCAAAATAAAAATAGGTGATATTTGGAAGATATGATGATCAAATTAGCCAGTCACATAAAGATGAGTATAGTGGGAGACCACTGTTGTACAAGAAAAAAAAAATCAAGGAAAAGGTTTTCATACTAAGAAACAGATTTTGATGGTTAAGGGGAGGAGGACAGGGAGGAAAACAAAAGAAAAATAAATAAATAAATAAATAAATAAATAAATATATATATATTGCTGCTTATGAACTACTATCCCAATTACCAGTAACAACAGCAGCAACATTTAAATGGTTAAAAAAAAATCTAGCAGTGGTAGAAGTCTATAAAGATAAATATTTATCTATTTATTTATTTTTGCTACCTTCCTCAGACTCCATAGCATCCTTTCAGACAGTTTCAGTGCCGTTAGCTTTTGGTTTGATTCAATCCATATTAATGACCTGTTTGTCCCAGACACGTAGCAGATAGCAAGTACCACGCCCAGAGGAGATCACTAGCTGGTTAGAAGCACGTGTCTTGGGAAGGAAGGGTCCAGGTGGCACTGTGTGAGTAGATTCCCCTGAGCTGGCAGACAACTCAAAGCCTGCGAGTGTTACATCAGTCTTACCGCCTCTGTTTTGAGAGCTTCCATAAACTGAAAGTAATGCGGCTATCCGACTATTGGGCAATGATCGACCATAGGGTGGTACATCGAGACCATGTGCTTTTAAGTTCTGTGAGTTAGACCTGTGTGTGTTAGCCTGGAGGGATGTCTGGGATACACTGTTAGATGAAAAGTGCACGTTTTAGGGAAAAGAAAGCAGCATTGTTTCCTTGGAGAATGTTAGACTGAAGCTAGGGTGTACAGGCTTGGACTGTCTCCAATGAGTTTTCAATGGTTGATTTTATGGAAGTTGATCACCACGCTTTTCTTCGTAGATGACCCACAGAGGCCTTGAACCTACAACCTATTGGTTAACCGCCCAGTGTGTGAACTGTTTGCATCATTTGGGGACTCTGAGTTGGACATAGGTGACAAGGTTTGGGGTGCTGGGGAGGGCTCTCAGAAGAGTCTCATGGTGTCCATCAGGGAATTATGTCGTTGCGGCCTGGTGGGTTTGGCAGGGAAAGGGGAACTGGACCCCAGAGGAGTTTCAGGGTGGAGAGAGCACTTGGTGGAAAGGCTGAGCACGTCAGGGTTCTCGCTGGCTACGTGAGCTCCACAGAGCGCAGTGGGTGGTTGGCAGTGGTGAGAGCGAGGGGTGTAGCAGGGGTGAAGGCACACTGGCCGGGAAGGATGAGAGGAGAAGAGCAGGGAGGAGTGGTCTTCCTGCCGGTGGACAAGACTGCTGAACGAGAGACCGAGCACTGAGTGTCCTAACATTAGCCTGGGACTTTGGGTTGCAGACCTAGCAGAGCAGCCTGGGGGCTATCTAGCTGGAGACAGGTGGTGAGCGCCACCACCAGATTTCTTGAAGAACAGCAGCAAAGGCCTCTTCTACTCTGATTCTAAGGGAGCCCTGCTGGTGTAGAGGTTTCACATTGGGCTGCCATTCATGTGGTTGGCAGTTCGAAACCACCAGCTGCTCCTTGGGAGAAAGACTGGGCTTTCTACTCCTGTAATCAGTCTTGGAAACCCGCAGGGGGTCGCTATGAGTCAACATTGACTCGAGGGCAGTGAGTTTGGCTTTTGGACCAGGTACTGAGAACCCGGGAACTCAGGACTCAGGAGGACAGTACACAGGACAGCCAAGGGACATGCCCCACCTTAGCGAGGGGAGGGAGCAGGAGGCGCTCAGGAGATCCTTAATTCTGAAGTCTCATAGAGGAAAAGTGATGCTAATTTGTAGGGCCCTTTAACCTGGAAGATGAGATTTTGTACACGTTGTGGGACATGTTCTTAGCGGGCGCAGATTGGCGTTCTTGTCTTCATAAGGGAGAAATGTTTCTTTTCTATGAGCCTCAGTTTCAGACTCTCCTGTAACTTAGTCCATATTAGTGTTACTTGGCATAAGTAGTACTGATCACTTGGTACCATTTGACAATTTGCTGCGCCATTCACAAGATGTTACTTACTAAGACCTGAAATCTTTAGTTTGCTTGTGGCAGCCAGTATCTGTTTACTCATTGGTTTCCAATGCACTTGAGTCGAGAAAGGCAAAGGATGGGGAATGATTAGCATTTTATGTCTATCCATCCATCCATCCATTCATCCATCCATCCATCCATCCATCCATCCATCCATCTTTGCTTCCTGTAGACATCTGATTATGAGCCTTCCTATAGCTCATAATCAAATGTATGTCTCTAGAATTCATTGTCTGTGTTTAATCCCACAGCATCACAGAAGTGACAGGTCCAGATTGCCTTCACCTTACTGGTCTCCGCTCACTGCCAGCGAGTCATTTCTGAGCCGTAGTGACACTGTAGGACAGGGAAGAACTTCCCCGTGGGTTTCCGCGACTGTGAGTCTTTACGGAACTTTCTCCCGCAGCTATACTGGTAGGGTTGTTATTTCTCCAAATATGCAGTGTAGCCATACATAGCAGCTTGTGCCCAAAAGAATCGGTTTTGTTTGAAGCACCTCTTGGGTCCTCCGAGGAGACCTGGTGGTGTAGTGGTTACGAGTTGCACTGCGATCCACATGGTGTGCAGTTTGAAACCACCAGCCGCTCTGTGGGAGAAAGGGAGGACTTTCTACTCCTGTAAAAGGTTACAATCGTGGAAACCGACAGGGGGTGTCTATCAGGTGGCATGGACTCGATAGCAGTGAGTTTGTTTTGGATTTCATTGGGTCCTTTGGAGGCCCGGTGCCATAATGAGTAATTCAAAACCACCAGGTGCTCTGAAGGAGAAAGAGGAGGCTCTCTAGACCCATAAAGAGTTACAATCCCAGAAATCCACAGGGCCAGTTCTACCCTGCCCTATGAGCCAGCCTCAACTCCGTGGCAGCGAGTTTGTTTTTTTGGTTGGATCCTTTGAAGTTTTGTGGCCTTCTCCTGCAGCCCATCTTGTCTGTCCATCCAGGTGACAGCATGCCACCATCAAAAAGGTACCTGTGACTCTACCCCACAGATAGAGCAGGGCCTGCCTTTCCTGTGTGGCTCTAGTGGGACACCCCCATTGTGAGCTCTTGTTTTCTCTCCCCCCAGGCATGTTCTTTGTTGCCCACGTGAATATCATACGATGAAGATCGTAGCCATTCGCCATTCTGTCACAGACCGGAGGTGGGGGCAAAGCCAATACATGTACAACTGGAGAGATAATTGTTTTAAGGGTGGTTAAAAAGATAGTGGAAAGCAATAGAGACAGATATAGATGAAAGGCGGTTATGGATTTAGTTTCTGAATTTTGTAACTCAGCCCATCGGATTTGAACACAGCTTAAGCATTTGGAGTTTTTGTTGAACCATTGCGTTTTCCTCTTTACTGAGAATGGACTAGAAGTTAGTGGGGTTGCAACTGATGGAAGGCATAAAAAGAAGGTCCACAATTAAGGAAGTGTGTGCATTTTTTTTTCTCTCCTCTCCCAAGAATAGAAGTGGCCACCATTTGTCTGAAAATCTCTTTTAGGAAGAAGACAGTATGATGGAGAGAGGTGAACTCTCTTGATCTCTCCATCATTCTCACTGACATTCAATTAGCTAATATTTATTGGACTCTCTCCCAGATGAATTCCAGAGCCCATCCATTCCTTCCTGGACTGAGGACACTAATGCATTAAATGAAGGGAGCCATTTAACAAATATTTTTTGAGGACACTGGAGTGAGGATTATATGGCTTTTGGGTGGGGAAATATTAAAAGGCACGAGGATTCGTGATTGAATGAGACTAAAGCAAGCCGGATCTGATTAATATTTATTACTCACATTTAAATGTATCTATATAGATCTAGATCCAGATTTACACATACTGCATAATTTATGATCCAAACTGGGATACTTCTCTCCAGGTTAAATGCTGAATGTGAAGAGGATGCAAGCAAACTGGAACTAGACTTTTCTAATGACTTTGGCTTCTGGGTAACTTGTGTTTTGTGTCTGTGTATTGCTTGATCCCTAAAGATAGGTTCTTGATCCATAGCTGATTATCTTCTTGTCCTATTACCTACTCGCCAATAGTCTCCACCCCAATTGGGATTTGAACCCTGAACTGGCTCTTCCCTCCCTTTCCAGCCAGCACCTTTCTGGGCGTTTCTTTGGGGACTTCGTGTGCCCAGGTGTGACCACTGGGACAGACTAACAAACAGTAACATGTGGTACAGAGGCAAACCCCAATGGACTTTTTTTGAATCCCTTACATTTGGGGAGTGGTGCACATGATAGATTACTTTTATCGAGGTAACTTATCTAGAGAAATCCTAATTGTGGGAAGGAGATGTCTAGTTTCTTTAGTTTCTCCATAGCTATGGCAAACAAGTGACTCTTTTAGTTCATGCGGTGTCAACCCCAAATCTCAAATCCACTGTCATTGAGTGGATTCCAATTCATGGCAACCCTATAGGACAGGGTAGAAGTGCCCCTGTGGGTTTCTGAGACTGTAACTCTTTATGGAAAAAGAAAGTCCTATGTTTCTCCCATGGAGCAGCTGGGGGCTTTGAACCACTGACCTCAAGGCTAGCAGCCCAACCTGTGATGCACTGCACCACTAGCACTCCTAGCGCCATGTCAGAGCAGCTTTCAGATGTAAAACTCAGTTGACATTATTCTTGGGCTCAGCCTGTTTGATGACTTCCTGTTGGTGGTTTGGAAATTTATCTTCCCCAGCACGTTGTCCTGTATCATGGGGGAAATGATCTAAGATGCATGTACTCCTATCAGGAAATGATCAGTATTTTAAAAACAAGTACTGGACGGTCAACAGTTTATATAGCGGATGTTATGTAGTAATGTCCTCATGTTAAAAAGAAAGCAAGCAGGACTGGTGGGTCCAGACGCTCCAAAGTGACTTGATTGAGTGGAGGTCACATGGGATGTGGGCTCCTTATTGGCTGGACATGTTTGCTTTGTTTTTAGGAGGACGATCTTGACATGTACAATGGCTGCAATTCATATTTTGGATCAATTAAAATCAAGGAGCCCGTTATTCTGGGCAGCACATTCTCTGTCCAGCTCCTTGACCATGTGAAAATACTGCTTGATAGTGTGAACATAACCTGTCATTTTTCAGAATGTTTCCCTAAATCATGTGCTTTCTGTTGTACTTCTGCTTCGGGCCAGGGTCCCAGGCCTCCGCTACTACCCTTCTCTCCCAAATTATTGGAAATGCATTTTAAAAACACAGCCACGCAGGGAAGCCACCAGTGAGTGAGTGGTCACAATGAAAGGAAATGAGGGCAATGAGGTAAGCAGCTATTTCTGGCTCTTGCTCCAAATAGGGACGGACAGAAGGAGAGGAGTCCCAGTCTGCGGGGAGGAGGGAGGCCAGAAAAGCCACCCTTTTTCAAAAGCTAAAATAAAAGGGGATGGGGTGTGGGTAGAAATGAGGTTTGGCTTGGCAGTGTCTCAGGGATCCCAGGGCCATTTTGTTATTGTTGTTGTTCAGTGTGGAACAAGGAAATCTTGACTTTCAGCACTTGGTCCTTAAAGTGTGTGGGTGAGTAAGGAGTGCCAACAGCGGCCGTGGTTCTGTTGTCACTGTTTATTTTAGGAGAATCTATTTTGTGGTTCGGCACTTTCTATAAGTCATTGCCATCATGGTTATCAAAACAATGCATCTCCTTTACCCAGTCATAGAATGTGTACTTGTTGAAAACCTACTAAGTGCTCAAGTTGCCCACGGTACTGAAATGGCATGAGGCAGCCACTTACCAAGCCAGTGCATCCAGGGACAAGCAGTGAGGAAGGACTGTGAAGAATAAAGAGGGGTCAGTCGAACAGAGCCTTGGGGCGAGGAGAAGACAGTAGGCGAGAATGGGGGGCCTCTTTGGTAAAGTGACATTTGAGCAGAGACCTCAAGGGAGTGGGGAGGCCATGCAGGTAGCTGGGAAGAGGGCTTCTCAGTATGGGATTTTTGATACCTACCATTTTATCCAGCAACTGGAAGGGTAAATGTTAGTCCCTGGCGTGGGGAAAAGGATGGAAAGAGTGGCTTTGGGGTGGGGGTGGGGGCGGTTTTCCAGGCAATGGGATAAGTGGTGCAGAGGCCTTGACGTGAAGTTGTTGGCGAGTTCTAGGACCAGGAGAGACCAACGTGGCTGGAACAGGGAGTAGGGGAGAGGGGCAGAAATGAAGCCAAAGCGAAGGAGGGAGGAGGAGGAACAGATTGGTTTGTATAGGCCACCTTGAGGACTTGGGGTTTTCTCTGTGTGAGCTTGAGGAAGGACATCCTTGGACAGTTCTCCAGGACCCCTGGTGGCTTATGGTTACGCATTGGGCTGCTAACCACAAGGTCAGTAGTTCAAAACTACCAATAGCTACACAGAATAAAGATGGGGCTTTCTACTCCCATAAAGAGTTACAGTCTCGGCAACCCACAGGGAGGACTCTACCCTGCCCTCAAGGGTCACTGTGAGTCAGAAGTGACTCGATGGCAGTGAATTCAAGTGTGCGTTTTGGACAGTTCTGAGCAGAGTTGTGACATGACGGACTATCGTCCTAGCAGGTTGCTCACTGAGCGAATTGGAGAACCGAGGGGAGGATGCAGAAAGACCAGGAGAGCTTCTTGTGGTGGTCACGACAAGAGAAGATGGCGGCTTAGACCAACACAATAGCAGAGCGACTGATAGAAAGTAATTGCATTCTGGTTCTATTTCCAAAGGATGGTTTTGCTGATCGATTAGACGCAGGGTGTGAAATGATGAGGGAGATGTTGGACACCATCCATTTTATTCAGCAACTGGAAGGGTAGATGTTATTCCTTGGCAAGAGAAAAAGTATAGAAAGAGTGGCTTTAGGAGAAGAAGAGAGTCAAGCATTTTGGACATGTAAAGTTTGAGATGTCTCTTAAGTATCTCATTAAGGGGATACATATGATGCCATTCTACATTGGGAGCAAAATGAGGTCTAGAGAGGTGACAAAACCTGCAAATCTTGAAGTCAGCCTTTTTCATCCCACTA
>NW_022103968.1:14811404-14825939 GCF_000313985.2 Echinops telfairi
GATACATATGATGCCATTCTACATTGGGAGCAAAATGAGGTCTAGAGAGGTGACAAAACCTGCAAATCTTGAAGTCAGCCTTTTTCATCCCACTATGCGCTACCCACAACGATCCTTCTTCTTCATGTTCAGTTGAAATGCATACCTGGGCAATAAAGTTTCTGTGTGTACTTGTGAACATTTTATGATTATTTCATTAGGGAATAATATTCCACATTTTAAAACCTGACTTGACTTTCAAGTTGTCCCCAGAGTTGCCATTTATCAATTTTATCATAGTTAAATCCCAAACTCAGTGCCATGGCGCCAATTCCAACTCACGAGGACCCTATGGAGACCCCTGTGGGCTTCCTAGATGATACTCTTTAAAGGAGTAGAAAGCCTCGTCTTTCTCCAGCAGAGAAGCTGGTGGTTTTGAACTGCTGACCTTATGGGTGGCAGCCCCGCGTGTAACCACTGCTCCATAGTTAGCACTGCAAAAGAGGCTGCTGAAAGATGAAGAAGCATACTCTGCGAGCAGGGCATTCCCTCATTCCCTCCACATGATCAGGGGAGGCCTACTCTGAGCCAGCGTGCTAATAGACGTGGCGATGCGAGTCCCTGCGGAGCACAGCTCCCAGGAGCAGCTGCTTCCATTCTGGAAGAAAATGAAGTATCTCTTTTTCCTCACGTCACCTAAAGCCATCTCATTTTCTTTTTCTTCCAATGAAGACGGCAGGAAACCCACTGCCTATAGAAAAGGCAACTACGAAATAGTCTGATGCTATTTTATTTCCCCAAAGGCTGAATTGCTATTCTTATGCATGGGTTGCTTGTTACTCTCTGCTAAAAAGCAAAGCAAAACAAAACAAACGGAACCCCAAAGCTTGAAAGTTCATGCTTTTGGGGATTCCCCACCCAAAAGTCCCCACCTAGGAATCCTCCGATCGGCAGTGGTCCCAATGGCAGGTGGTCCACAGGAGGCGGTGCATGTTAGTCACAAGGGTTAGGCAAGGAATTAAGAGATGTGAGTTCTGACCGGAGCTCTGTTATCTTGAGGTACTGTGGGCGCATCATCCTGATTGAAGAGACCTTCAGCGACAGATCAAGGCGCACTGATGGCACAATGGTTTAAACACTCAGTTGCTAACCAAAAGGTCAGTGGTTCACACCCAACCAGCTGCTCAGAGGAAGGAGGTTGTGGCAGACCGTTGCCATGAAGATTACAGCCTTGGAAACCCAATGGAACAGTTCTATATACGACCACACTGAGTTAGAATCAACTTGGTGGCAATGGGTTTTTGGTTACTGAAAAACATTTGCACAGATAGACAGACCCTTCTCCTGGAGATCTGTCCCTCCTCCCTCATCCGATCTTGTCCCCAGGTGATCTCAGAAGACCTTTTCCACATCCAAGTCCAATGACTAAAAATGCATTTTCAGGTCGGATGACTTGACTTTCGGTTGATGAATTTGCTGTAATGCTGAGCTCCTGGCTGAAGCTTCCTACACCCTGGGCAGAGATTGGCAGCATCTTCTGGGACGGTACTCAGGCAGAGGGACACCGGAAGGGGCTGGCTGCCATCTCGAGACAAGGCACTCATGTTTGAGGTTGTTTATGATTTCTGCCTTTGTGAGATGAGTCTGAATGCCAAGCAGCCTGAGATGGGTTTGATGTTCTCAAGCCAAGCAAAACCCAAGCGGTGCATTAGAGCGAAGAGAGCGTGTGTGCAGTGAGTGTCCTTTCACCCCCACCCACTGCCCTTGGGTTTGTTTATCATTTCTATTGATGCTTATTGCATACTCGGGGCGAGAAGTCCAAACCTAATGTCTGTCTTTGCTCCTGGAAGGTGTCATATGATGTTCATAAAGTTGGTCGAGTGACTTTCTTTGGAAGCATTGACTGATAAGACCTTATCCAGAGTTTGAAAGAACCTAAGTGGCAACTCTGGGAAGGACCAGAAACGTGCCGGTCACGTTTTCTTTGGTCACCTCCTCCCCACCCCCAGGCCTCCTACAACTGTTTCTGGTAAAGTGAAATGTTAAAATATGAATTGCAGAAGTGGCAGGCAGAACTGGGAGAAAAGGATGATCCCATTGAGGTTTCATTCAGGGCAGCCCTTATTGAGCTTATTGTCCTTTGACTTCCTGGTGCATCGTTAGCGAGGGGCTGAACGGTCTCTCTCTTCGCTGTGATGAAATGGCAAGTGAAGACGGTTCTTCAGCAAACGCTCCAGCATGCAGAACCAGGAAGGTCAGACCATCCCACCTCCGACTCAATTAAGACAAAGAAATATTAATAGAGAAGGGCAGGAGGTTTATTGATTGCTTTTTGTTGCAAACACAGCGGTTTCTACTTCGGTATTATTCTTTGCAGGAGAAAACCATCTTTAGGGAACTTGTGTTGGGATGCAAAATGACATCAAGGAACCCTAATGCCCCTTAGGATAAACTCATCGTGAAAACCGGTTTTTGCTATCTGATTGTTGGACTAGGTCGTTAAAAAGGGGCGGGGGTGGCATTTGGCAGAAGTGTGTTTGATTTATGGACTGCTGGAAGAGATGGAAGAAATGTTTCATAGGCCATTGTTGTCCTATGCAATACACTTCAAAGGTAGTCAAATGCTGTTGGGACTGTGAGGATCGGCAACTATAGCAGGAAGGCTGAACTCTCCCTTCAGTCTCGTGGAGAATATCTTCTGCAATAGTTTTGCTCTCTTACCTGTCTCTTTTCAGAATGCACTCCTAGTCTTTCTTTGGATTTTTGTGTCTCAGTGAAAAAGATGGGAGGAGCCCCAGTGGTGCAGTGGTAATGAGTTGGGCTGGGATCACAAAGGTTGGCAGTACCAAACCACCAGCTGGGCCATTTGTATAACCAGGATCCCAGCTGGCCCATTTCTGACAGTGCATTTTACATCTGGGGGAATGACCAGAGCCCATTGTCTTGTCAGAGGAGCCCTGATAGCTCAGCAGTTCCCTGTTGGGCTGCTCACTGCAAGGTCAGCAGTTAAAAACCATCAGCCGCCAACTGGAAAGTTGTTGGTTCAAGGCCACCTGCCAGCTCTGTGGGATCCGCTCTGTAAAGATTACAGTGAAGAAAACTGGAAAGCACAGGTGGGGAATGTCTGGCCCACGAGCCATAGATAAGGGCCTTGAAATCAATGCCAGCTAACCTCACAGGCTGCAGTTTGTCTTTACTTTAGGGGTGAGCTAATTAAATGTTTTCCCAACTACAGCAGGCTAATTTTTAAGTTGATGGTTCTGTCTGGCCTTTAAAGGATCTCATACATACCCAAAGGGGTCTCCCACCCCACCCCTAAAGGGCAGTCGCACTCTCACCTGGGTCACGTGAGTGCAGGTCAATCGTCTGGCATCAACAACAGCAGTGCACCAATCAGAGCTCTGGCGGCGTAGTGGGGACGCGTTGGGCTACTAAGTGCAAGGTCAGCAGTTTGAAACCACCAGCCACTCCAAGGGAGAAAGTTGAGGCTTTCTACCCCCACGAAGAGGTACAGTTTCAGAACCCCAGGGGTTCTACCCTGTCCTAGAGGGTCGCCATGAGTCGGAACCGACTTGAAGACAGTGAGTTTGGTTTCTTGGAGTTTTGTCAGCAGGAGCTTACTGGAAGCCGGTATTTTGAGTTATGTTATTTTTATGAAAGGATGATCTTTATGCCGCTATATAGCATGTCAGAGAGTGTAAGTGCTTAGGAGAAACTGAAGCAGGGAGAGAGGCTGGGGAGTGGGGAGGCCAAGGATGTTTCTCTGGGAAGGCAACAGTTGAACCTCGCAGTCTAGAAAGCAAGGGATGTTGGTGTCTGGGGGCTAAGGCTAGGCCAGCAGAGGGGACACTGATTGCAAAGATCCACGTCAGGAGCGTGCCGTGTCCAGAGTGTCTGAGACACAGTGAGGCCAGTGGGAGAAGGGACAGGGAGAGGCCAGTTGTGCGCGGGGTCCTAAGCCTCCATCTGCACTCCACTGTTCCTCCAAGTGGGCTGGGAGCCACTGAAGGGCGTTGTGTCGACTGTGTTGATCTGAACTGACCTGTCTTTAAGGAAAACTTGTAAACCATGATCGGGGGCTTTAAGATTGTATTTGTGTTGTGTTTAGTTGTCTTAGGGGTGTGTGTCAGGGCCAGGGCTGGGGTGAGGAGAGGTGTGTGTGTGTGTGTGTGTGTGTGTGTGTGTGTGTGTGTGTGCAGGGCAAGTACTTGGGTGAGGGGAATCAGGTGGAACCCCGAGTATGGCAGGGCTCTTAAGTCTTGCACCCTAATTCCTTCCCTGGTTGTTGGTGTGTGTATGTGAGTGGGGCGCGTGTCATTGTTTTAACTTGCGAATAACTGTATGAATCTAACTGAGCGCCAGCTACTGTAATTTTGTAGCCAGCACACGGAGTAGATATCCCATAGCACAGGTCGCTTAGATCCTTAGGACAAGACAGAAGCGAACGTAACCAATGGGTAACATGCAGTCCTCGCCAACCTTGGCATAGAGCTCTTGCTCAGCCCTGAAGAATGAGTAGCAGAGGAAGGTGAGCCCCTTCCTCCTGTGGTTTCAGAGAGGAAAAAGCTGTAAAACGAGATAACCGCCCCACGAAGGGTGTGCCTGTGCTTAGAAATCAAGATGTCTAATGAGAAATCATCATAGTCCCCGCTTACCCTCGGACGCTGGAACAACACAGCCATTAATGATCAGGCAGTCTTGATTCCAGCAGGTTATTGGAACTGGCAACATGTCCCTGGGGGCTGAGTGTACGTGCAGACAGGCCTGCTGTCAGCATGCTGTGCTGCCACTCTTGCTTGGTCTTTGGGGATAGGCACCGGGCAGTCTGAAGTTTTCTTGAAAATGGAGGGCCCAAATGGACGGATGAGCTAAATTCATCAGGCATGCTGACAGTCAGAGCCAAGCGACAGGCACACACAGAAGACTGGACTTCCAAAGGCCCAGGGCTGTATGAAAATGACGCTCAGATAACGTCTCCATCTTTGTATCTGCCAACAGAGACTTGATCACAGAGGCCTGGCCTGATTGCCTCCTGGAGCATGGTGGATAGGCTGCAGGCTGTAGTAGGCCCACCCGAGGCATAAGCGCATTTCCCAACTGTTTGCTACTTAGTAGGTAGCCTTTGTCAGACCTGGACATCAGGGGACATATAGGGGGACTGCAAAGGGAGCCAGCCTCTCCCCCCAGATTTGGCACGGTTCTTATTTAAATGGCAGTCGTTCCAGCACAGGGGAATTTTTGGGCATGCACACCCCAATTTCTCCCAGCTCGATGACCGTTCACCTGGTCGTGTGCCATCCCATGGTACTTCTTAGAGCAGGGTTTAAGAAGGCCTCTTAAGTGACGCATTTCAGGCAATGGTCCTCCCGCGCTTCCTAGTCTACAAAGAAACCCGTTAGACCCGTGACCCTGTGTCACTTGTACTTACGGACAATTGCTGTCCACCTCACTCATTGCCATCCAGATTCACTTCCCTTCACCTTGACCTCCAGTGCTGCTTCCTTGAGGCACGAGCCTCCCGGGAGCCCTGGTGTGTTGCCTGTGGGATGCCCTTCCTTCGGATGCTCCAGAAATGACCTTCGGGTGGCCTGGATGTCACGGTCACTTCTCTGTCTTGGAAGCTTTTGTTTGGGTCACGTTTGTTCAAGGCTCCCACACACAGCTGCGCTTCTGGCTCCAGCCTCCTTTTTGTCATCACTAGTTGATGACAACTCAATCTCGCTCGCTGTCCTCCAGGCTATGCCGACTCAGAGCGACCCTCTAGGGCAGGGGAGAACTGCCCCTGTGGGCTTCTGAGCCTGGCACTCTCATTTCTGACAATATGATAGCTAATGTGCAAGGCCTGTCTCATGTGCTTCAAGTCTGTTCTGTCCCTTTTTTGGGTGGTAGTGGTTTATTTTGATCTCCGAAACCTTTTTTGGGGGGAGGTGGATGGCCTGGCAGGAGAGGGGTCTTATCTTGAATAATAACCTTCCTTGCGTCATAGAGACCTGCGTCCACCCAGAACCCGGGTCCCTCATCCTTAGAAAGACGGTGCTTGTCAGCTACCACCGTGAGGTAGGCAGAGGCAGTGCAGAACGGGAGTGAAGAGAACGAGTCTAGACCCACACTGCCTGGGACCCGCCTTCCTTTCTTCATATGTCAATAGCAAGTATCTCATTTAGTGGGTTCATACTGAGAGAAAGGATTTAGAACTGGCGGTTCTCAACCTGCCTAATGCCACGGCCCTTGAATACAGTCCCTCATGTGGTGGTGACCCCCCAACCATAAAATTATTTTCGTTGCTACTTCATCACTGTCATTTTGCTACTGTGATGAATTGGGTGACCCCTGGGAAAGGGTCATTTGGCCCCCAAAGGGGTCGAAACCCACAAGTTGAGAACCACTGATTTAGAACAATATTTGGCTCACCGTACACAGTGAATCGTTGTTACTAGTAATGACTGTGTACAAGCATTCTAGTGCTTCATCCAAACATGAGGCTTGTATTGTTGTTAATAGCTGGGCTGGGGCGACCCCCTGTGGGGAGCCTGTGTGTGCAGAGAAGAGCTGCCCCACAGGGTTGTCAGGCGGGACCTTTGGGGAAACAGATTGCCTAGCTTGGCTTCCCAGGAGCCTCTGGGTGGGTTTTAACGACCAACCTTTAGCAAGTAGCAGTGCTGACTCAACTGCTCCACCCAGGGATCTCCTTGAGGTTTGCATTATCCCCAGGATAAAAGTGAGCCTGACTCACGGAGGTTAAGCAGCTAGTCCAAGGTCACACAGCGAGTAACTGGTGGAGCCGAGAGACTCGGACCCTCGTCTGTCTGATTGGACTTCATGTCTTGTGCATTAAAAAAAGGCCACCATGATGTCTTGTTCCCAGTCGGCACTTCATAAAGATTTCTTGAGTTGAAATCATGAGGTGGCAGAGCACATGAAAAGCGTGAAGTTTAAGGTTGGCTTGGATTTGGGTTTGCCTCTGCTTCTTACTCCCCAAATCCGGCCCAACCCAACCCACTGCCCTCAAGCAGACGCCCACTCATAGTGGAGTCCCCTATAGAACATTCCTGAGACTGTACATCTTTAAGGGAGCAGGCTGCTTTATCTTCCTCCTGAGGAGTGGCTGGTAGGCTTGAGCCATCTACCTGGCAGTTAGCAGTCCAAGGCTGATGTTTACTTGACAGTGCCAGCAGGCTTCTTGCCTCTCACCAGCTGTGTGCTGGAAGAATAGGCCTGCCCTCAGACTTGCATCCTTTGTTAAAAGGCGGCCGCTGTCACTGGTCAGTAGAATTAGGGGATGAAATATGATAGGCCATGTCAATTGCCTGATCCCTGGCCACGTAACCAACTGCTGCCAAGTTAATTCTAACTCACAGTGACCCTTTATTTATTTTTCATTATTTTATTTTTTAATTGTTAAAACATTTCATTGGGGGCTCTTACCGCTCTTATAACAATCCATACATTAATTGTATCAAGCACACGTGTACATCGGTTTCCCTCATCGTTTTCAAAACATTTTCTTTCAACTTGAGCCCTTGGTATCAGAACTCTTTTTTTTCCCTGCCCTCCCACCCCTCCCACCCTCAGGAATCCTTGATAAATTATATTTTATTATTATTTTCATATCTTATGCCACCTGCTGTCTCCCTTCACTCCCATTTCTGTTATTCGTTTCCCTTGGACAGGGAGCCTTTAGTGCAGGAGTTGGGAATCTTTTTCTGCCAAAGGCTGTTGGTATTTCTAACATCATTCCAGGGCCAGATCAGTCCAACACTGAATGAACTCACCCCTACTGTGATGGTGGGAACCCCTTCTCTTGGGGTTGATGAGGTGTGTGATGTCAGCAGTTACTGATGACTTATGTCATGGCTTTCTATGACCTGCGTGCTCCACCGCTGTTTAATAGAGTTTCATAGGAGCCCTGGTGGTGTAGTGGTTACGCATTGGGCTGAAATTGCAGGGTTGTCAGTTCAAATCCACTGGTATCTTCGAGGGAGAAAGACTGGACCTTCTACTCCTATAAATAGTCACAGTCTCTGAAGCCCACAGGGCAGGGCTATGAGTCAGCAGTGATGCCATAGGAGTGGGTTTGGTTTGGGGTATGGGTTTTGAAGACCTTTGCAAGAGCAGACAGATTCATCTTCCCCTAATTTTTCATTTGGTGGGTTTGAATCATCTACGTAGCCATTAGGAACCTAACGCTGACCTCACAGCACCCCCAGGGCCCCAAATGTTTGCAACATGCTCAATAAATATTCATTCATTCACCTCCTTTAGTATATTTAACTTTTAAATCATTATCATTGCATTAACCATGTTGAAATACTGGGAGAGGGTCACAAGGAAGAGACTAGCCAGTCAGGGTGCAGTATAGCACTGATGAAACATACAACTTTCCTCTAGTTCTTGAATGCTTCCTCCCCCCCCAACAACTATCATGACCCCAATTCTACCTTACAAATTCAGCTAGAACAGAGCATGTACACTGGTACATATAAGAGCTCACAACACAGGGAATCCAGGACAGATAAACCCCTTAGGACCAATACTGAGAGTAGCGAGGGGGAGAAAGGGGGAACCTTTCACAATGATCTACATATAATCCCCTCCCAGGGGGACGGGCAATAGATAAGTGGGTGAAGGGAGACATCGGTCAGTGTAAGACATGAAAAATAATAATTTATAAGTATCAAGGGTTCATGAGGGGAGGAGGGGGAAAATGAGGAGCTGGTACCAAGGTCTCAAGTAGAAAGCAAATGTTTTGAAATGATGATGGCAACAAATGTGCTTGACACAATGGATGGATGTCTGGATTGTGATAAGAAGTGTGTATGAGCCCCCCAAAAAATGATGTTCTAAAAGAAAGAAAGAAAGCAGTTGAAAATGTTAAACAAAAAGAAATTCTGGGAGAAAGCCATTCTGATCGGAGGAGTCATCAACCTTTGCCAAAAACCCAACCAACTGTTGGTGACTGATATTCCGGTGAGGTCTGAGACATCCGAAGGGGGGTGGGCTTGGGCTGGGAGGCATGACTGAGACCTTGGAACGAGACTTTCTTCATCTCGTGTTCTTGCTGTGCCCCTGCGATGGCTGCGATCCGATTGGGTCGATTGGGTCGAGTTAACCCACCTACTATTTGCAAGGATGAAGTCAGGAAGAGGTCCGTTCACGGAATTAGTTCAATCTGACCATTTCCCTTTGGGCTCCGTTTAAATCAGACAACACTGAGGCATGGGAGCAACTGTGGCTTTGGGAAGAGACTCTGAGGGTGGGGCCGTTTTTGAGAAACCACGACAGGTCTAAGCAGGAGCTTAAGTAGCATAAAGGGCTGTGGGTAACCGAGGACCTGCCAGAAAAATGAGATAGGCAATTCACCGTCATAACCATCCACGTGGGTAATTCACTCTTAAATAGCACCTGACTGGAGCGTTTGACTGCCTTCCTCTACCTGATCTCCCGGGACAAATCCAGCTGCACAGAAAAAGTTCCTTCCCATAATAGGGCCATGAAGTACTGGCATCCAACTATACCGCCGCCTTCTAAAACCTCATAACATCAAGTCGGTGATCAACCGACGCCGTCCGGTAGACATCAGGTTTGCTCACAAGGAAATGGAAAGAACAGCAGGGGAAACATCTGAATAATCGCGTCTTCATTTTCCTGGGGACCCGTCCAGTTCACAGCACCCCTGCTGCCTCACACTGGAGGCCCGTCCAGTTTCACAGACTCTCTTCTGAGATCACACTCCGCCGGCCCACCTGGCGCGAACGCAGGGAGTCTGTTCGCCCCATGTGCCTGTGGGTCTGCAGCCTAGAGAGTGGGCAGAGCGTCCCGCTGGGTCTTTGAATGTCAGTCCCAGTGGAATGAATCCTGTTGAAATGGAAGTCCGAAATGCAGTGTGTTTAAACAATAAACCCCACAGTAACCTGTATGTGTGTGTGTGTGTGTGTGTGTGCGTGCGAAAATGCTCATACTTTACCTTCACAAAAATTTAAAAAACAACCTACTTGCACAGTATTCCTCTCAATTGCACCCATCCCTCTGCTTATAGGTCATTGGGGTTCATTGCCAAGGAGTCCTTGCAGACTGACGGCAGGGTGAGACGTGTCTCAGTAAAACTGGTGGCACAGTGTGGTTGAAACCAGGCTTGCCTTCCGAGGTGTCCGTGGGTGGATTCGACCTGCCAGCCTTTCAGCCCACAGTCGAGTGTGTCACCATTGCACCACCAGGACTCCCCTCTGCTATTGAGTACGGATAGAGAGGAGGAGCCCGAGCCCTCCAGGGAATTTTTGAGTTGTGACAATCATCCTTTCTCTCAGCTCCTGGATATATTTTTAGGCACCCCAGTAGCAAGGAAGGGACTCTCATTCTCATCTAATTGCCTGTTTATCCAGCTAAAAATGGTGATAGACACATATTTATAAGAATTTTAAAAAGTCATGGAATATAAGAGGCAAGATCATGTTAACAGTTGATGTTATGGAAGGAAACAATCTGGCCCTTGGGCAGCTACACGCTTGAAACCCGGCAGGACCAGGTGGTCTGAGGAGGGGCCGTTCATTTCAATAATGCTAGAGTCACGCTCATGACTCTTCGTCCGGATGTAGCAGTGTGAGCCAAAGCACGCGGACTTTTGTGAAAGGGTGAACGGAGGGATCCGATCAGAGGGAACAGGCGCCTGCAGCATTTCCTTTTCTGCTTTTGGCATCATCGGCATGTTCGACGAATGGCTTACCTGTGCATCACCTCTTTCCTTCGAAACAGAGCCTCCCAAGTGGAGGCTGAATGTGTTTGTCTCAAGGTGTCGTGGATACAGTGGGAGTTGTCAAGTAAGATTCCTTTGCAGGATGAAATCGCGCAGTTACCTGGGTTACCTCCACACACCTGCAAACCCAGCTTGCGATCTCAGTCAAAGGTGTCGTGATGGGAACACTCCCAGGGCCCTTCAGTCAGAGGAATGATGAGGCTTGGCTAACATCTCCCGATTTTTGCTGGCCCAGGAGTCCTTACCTGAAAAACAGAAAACTCAGCATTTTCCTTCCTCTGACTCGCTCCCCAACTTTTCAGGGGTGGGGGCGGCGAGGAAACGTAGCACCTTCTAGCATGAGCACCCGATGACAGTCCCGTTACCTACAAGCTGCAGTGAAGCCCTCACAACTCTGACCTGTGTAAGGGAAGGAGACCCACCTGTTTCCCACTGAAACAAGCGCTTTCGAAAAGCGGCAACAAGGTGGAAAACCGCAGAGGCTCAGAAAGGGCAGCCGTGTCATGTTTGGGCCTGACGGATTTTTGCTCTGATTTAAAATAGGTAGCTCCCCTAGGTTGCAAGCAGGAGCACACCGCTGCTAACCACAAGGTGGAAGGTCCATCCAGAAGGACCTTGGACCGGTGACCTGCTTCAGAAAAGCCTGCCCCTGAACACGTGATGGCGCACAGTCCGACCTGACATGTACTGATCACCAGAGTCAGAAGCGACCCAGCGGCTACTGGTGGTGTCTCCAGAATGACTGTCGTTAGGGCTTGGGCCACGTGCTCCGCCATGTCCGCCTCACTTATGATGGAAGGGATGCTCCCAGCCACCATGGGAACGTTTCCATTGGAGAGATGAAGAAACAGGCATGGGGATCCAATATTGCCTGAGTGATGTTCGTCAAAATCACCCATTTATTAATGCAGGGATTGTATCTTGAGAACGGTGTCTCGGCAAAGCCCTAGTGCTGGCCTGGCAGCAGAGCACAACACCCCAGGGATCTCTCTGCTCAGGGGCTGGCAGTCAGTGGAGGGAGGAGAAGGGAGGTGAGAGAGACAATTAACAAGCAGACAGATAAAGATGACTCCAATTGTGCGTCTTGGGAGGGAACAGCAACAACCTACATGGGGATACCTCTGAGGAATATAAGAGGAAGGGCTAGGCGGGCAGCTGGAGGGGCCACTGTGGGAGCTTGAAGCTTGAGATTTGTCAGTGTAAAACTGGGTGACATTGCTTTAGAAGAGATTGTCGATGGAGAGGACTCCAGCATTCTCTAGAGCAGTGGTTCTCAACCTTCCTCATGCCGCGACCCTTGAATACAGTTCCTCATGTGGTGGTGACCCCCCCAACCATAAAATTATTTTTGTTGCTACTTCATCACTGTCATTTTGCTACTGATATGAATTGGGTGACCCATGTGAAAGGGTCATTCAACTCCCCCACAGGAGCTGTGACCCACTGGGGAAGGACCGCTGCTCTTGAGCACTAGCACTCGGTAAGAAAGGAAAAGAAATGGACAGAGTGCATCGGAAGATGTCCAAGTGTGTGATCCAAGGGTTGTAACTAATAGAACCCAAATCCGAAGGCAGAACTTCAGTGTGCACACCCTGTTTCCAGAAGGTTCTGGATGACAGTGGAAGCCTAAAATCCATTTGCAGGGTCCCCCCCCTCCATGGATGAAGCATCTGTTGTAGCCCCTCTCAACATAGTTGAGGCAGGTGAATAGCCGTGCTATCAGACAGACAGAATTGGAAAATCGAGCGTGGTCAATGTAGTTAGGTTAAAATTTAATACCTTTTCATTTGATCTCTCCTTTGATCCATTTTTAAGTTGTTTCAGTTTTTAATATTTTCTGCTTTTTGAAAAAATTGCATTCTCTATATTTTGTCTAGTCTTTTTTGTTTTGCTGTTGTTGTTTCTTCTTGTTTGTGTTTTGCATGACTGTTTATGAAATCCAGAATGGGTAAATCTATAGAGACAGTAATTGGATGCATAATTGCCTAGGGATGTGGCAGGGGGAGTTGCAGGGAAATGGGGAGCTAACAACGAGTACGAGAAGAAAATGTTCTGAAATAGATTGGGGTGATGATTGTACAAATCTTCATAGGACTGAAAAATTAAATTGCATGATATGTGAAGTATATGGCAATAAAACTATTTTTTAAAAGGAAATTTCACAGCAATGCTATAATAGACTGTGGTCAGTGGGCTTGTACTTTTCTGCTCCCTGTACTTCGTTGTTTTCATCATTCAATTTTCAGTGTACTTTCCAGTTCTGCTGGTCTGCGGGGGCACAGAGAAAGAGGATCACTGATCTGAGGTTTTGCGGCTGAGCAAATAAAGAAGAGGTCAAAACCAAACTTGAGAACAGACATGGCAGTGAGATCAAAGCAGAATCGAGAGCTTTGAACCTTGACGCGGAAGCTCCAGTGTACCCTGCCCTGGGTTGTATAGTACCACGTCCTTAGGCATTGGCCCCACAGTGAGGCACCTAGGGAGGCTGGAGAGCTGCAGCCCCAGCACATCACTTCTCCTGTGCCAGGTGGGTCTTGGAAGCTGGTCTCCGGAGGAGACCGTGTTGTCAGCAGAAACCATACTCCCTTTTGGTCCTTAACAGAAATGAGAAGCCAACGTCTGGTCTCACTTGTCACCTGTGTCCCCAGACACGTCTTTGTTGTTGTTGTGCTCAGTGTCTCATGAAGTCCTTCCAGAGAGCAACAGCATTTTCTTCCTTGACATCAGCCCCTCTTTTAATGCAGGCCAGACCTGGTCCTTGTGGCAAGGCTTGGGAACAGGGGCATCCTGTCCTCCGATTCCCAGCACCCCCCACCCTTCACATTAACACACACAGAAGGCTCTGAGAGGGGGGAACAGGAGGCAGAGGCAGCTGGCAACCTCACACAGCCAGTCCTGCTCTTTAACACAAACTCCCTGATTTGGGGTTTTTAAAATGTATCACTGAGTAACACAGTAAACTCACAGGTCCTGGAATAGCTTTGGAAGTGGACAGACTTGGTCTTTAGTGGTGTTAAGAACCAGTCCCCCATTCTACCACTGTGCTCTGGAGAAAGAAGAAATAAAGAGAAGACGAAGAAGGAACATTTTACTCATCTTTTTTTTTCTTTTTATTTTACTCATCTTAAACCACTTAAACTATTGTTTAATGAATGAGTTTAAAAGCAAATTATTTCACAGAAAGATCCAACATGGTTTTCATCTAATTTATGCAGGAAATCTGGCAGTGCACTTGAGTCTGGCAATCTGAACTTCAGAGTACAAGTGGTTCTGCAATTGACCTTTAGCTTTACAGAGTCTAGCGCATACATGACACCTGTAATAATAGCTAATTGAGCCACTTGCCCTGAGCCACTTGTTCTTCTCCAGCGACTGATTTCATTAATCTAGGACTCATAATCTGTAAGATGGGTAATAACAGGTTCTCTTGCCCCAAAGTCAACACCAATGGTTAGAAAATTGTTAATCCCAGAAACCCTAATATCTCCCGTTTGAACCAGCATTTCCTTGAAGTCGTTTATCTACTGAGTGATACCGCGGACACCCTCGTGTGGCATTATAATAAAATAAATCATCGTAGTGGTGACGCTGTTGTTCGGTGCCATGAAGCCAGTGCTGACCCATAACGCGGCGTCTACGCAGGACGGGATGAAACACTGCCTGGCCCTGGTCTTCCTCACCGTGGTTCCGTGCGTGAGCCCAGTGTTGCAGCCACCGTGTCCACCCATCTCCTGAGGGCCTTCCTCTCATTGGCTGCCCCTCCACTTGACCAAGCATGATGTCTTCCTCCAGGGACTGTGCTCTCC
>NW_022103968.1:14826039-14827570 GCF_000313985.2 Echinops telfairi
GCAACCTCACTGCCGCGCAGTGTTCTTGACGTCATCTTCCTGGAGGTGGATTCCAGGCTTTTCTTGCGCGGAGCTGCTGGGTGGCTTCAAACTGCCAACCTTTCGGTTAACAGCCCATCACAAAGCCTCCTGTGCCTCCCTAAGCCTTCATTACTTAGGAGTGATAGACAGTGGTCAAAAGGCGTCCCTTGGGATGGAGTCCATTTCTCGTTCGTTGGGCTGCTGACCCCTGAGTTGGAGCCGAGCACCTTCCAGTTGGGGCCTTACTGGATGGGGTTCCTCTGGGCAAGCAATTTGGAGAACTGCACTTGCTGGCCCAGGAGCTGGGTTTGAGATCCTTTGGGTTGAGGTTTGCAGCGGAGTAGCATGCCCCTCGGGAATTTATTAGCAGCCCTAAAAGAACTTGGCAGCACGTCCTGACTGAACAACTTTATCCTGAGCATTTCTACCTGTCTTGTAACCTGGTAGCCACCCCAGTAAGCCCCATCATCGCGAGCATTGTCTGAGTTCTGTGTGATCATTGCAATGCCATGATAGAACCGAGGAGCGGAAAAGTGATGAGTGCTGTGGGGGATGGGGAAGTCGATGTGGAGAATGGGATGTGAGACAGAACAGTGGTAACATGTCTCAGGACTTCGTTTCTCTTGATGGTTGAGTAGTACTGTTCTGTCACACGCATATGCACCATATGTGGGGTACCCATTTATTTGTTGATGGACATGGAAGTTGTTTCCACCTTTTGCTCTTGTGAATAGTGGTGCAATGAGAGCTGGCATATAAACATCCGTTTGTGTTCTTGCTTGGGGTCTGTCCATATCTAGGACTGACCTTATTGGGCCATTCTATAATTCCGTGCACAATTTTGTAAACCCACCAGCAAGGAAAGAGAGATCCAACTTCTCCACATCCTCACTAATACCTATTGCAGTGGTTCTCAACCTTCGTAATGCCTCAACTCTTCAATACAGTTCCTCATGTGATGGTGACCCCCAACCATAACATTATTTTCGTTGCTTCTTCATCACTGTCATTTTGCTACTGTGAAAGGGCCGTTCGACCCCCAAAGGGGTTGCGACCCACAGGTTGAGAACCACTGACCTATGGCTTTCTGTTCTCTTAAAAAAAAATCATATTCATCCCTGTGGAGAGAAATAGTATTACAGGATTTTCCTTAAGGCTCTATAGTATTCAATGAATAGATACATCCTCATTTAAAGGGATTTTGTCAATGGTCTTCTCAAAAGGCCGTATCAGTTTGACTGATATAAAGGCACCCCTGACATTTTGGGATCTTACCTTAAACAGGCGTTGGTCTTTGGGGACGGGGTGGGGTGGGGTGTGCAGATGGTGATTTTATGTTTGAATTAACGTGATTTTGTAAATTTTGTACTGATCTTTTTCATGAACTTCATTTTTCTCAATGGCCTTATTTCTGTCCTTTCTTTTTTTTTAAAGGGGAGAGGGATGTTCCCCTTATCTTTTTCTAAAGATATTAACTCTTTTTCTGGCACAGTTCTCCATGATCGTTTCC
>NW_022103968.1:14828173-14830434 GCF_000313985.2 Echinops telfairi
TATAGTGTCTGTTCCTTAAACTAATGCTTGCTAACAGCTCACAAAACGGGCATTGTTAGGTTTGTGGGGCACATGCTAGCATTTGCCAGGCTGGGTTGAGAAACCACATAAACAGTGCATTAAACCACCTGCTGTAGTGTAAGAAACTCTCCATTGACTCCATTTACTGCCCTCAAAACCACTATTAAGTCAGTCTGCTGACAATTCTTCCCTGTGTCTTATAATTGCTCCTTGTATGTTCTGATTAAGACTTAAAAAACGGGTACTAAAACAGGTCCGCGGTTATTTCAGAAATAATAATAAATATTCCTAACTGAAACCAGGGAGCCTGTCTCTAATTCTCAAGACCAGCTTATACATTGCTTCTTTCTGCCTTTATTTTTGCCAATGGAAATTTACCCCAGCAAGAAACAGGCTTAGATGGGCTTCTTGTATTAGGGTCCATACATTTTATTCTCCAGTGGTAAAGCAAGGCCCCAACATTGCCTGAATTCCAGCCAAGTTGGCATCTTGCCATCTGGACCAAAGTGGCAACTTGTCATATCCAGTAGACTCAGGTTGTTGATGGCAGAAGGGCTCAAATGTGCCCTTGTCATGCAGATCCTTTTGTTCTTGATTCTGTGATGAAGAAATTATTATAAAAACAATGCATGTGTAATGTGGTTGTTAAGTGCTGTCGAGTTGGTTCCTATGGATAGGATGCTGGAAATATTAAAAGAGTAATGAATAGGATTAAGAAAAAGTAAAAAAAACAACAACACAAAAAACCCACCCCTACTCTAAGCATTGTACATGCCAGAAGTAGCTACCCTTAGTTAACTTTGCCTGGAGTAGAGGTGAAGGGCATCAACCTCCCCCACAGGCACCTCCAAATGCTACACTGTTGACCCAAAGCCTAACTGATAGCATGCACAGTCTACTAGCACCCGGTTTGTATGGCTGTCATATACTGCACCCCCAGAAGAGCTGCATTTTCAATATGAGATTAAAAAAAACCAAACTATTTAACAAAAAATGGAAGATCTTCATGCCTATGGGCATTGCTATAAGGGATGTTCCCCTTATCTTTTTCTAAAGATATTAACTCTTTTTCTGGCACAGTTCTCCATGATCGTTTCCAGTTTTCAGTTTTAATCTGAAACCATGGTTTCTCACAGCTTTCAAGGATTCAGGTTAAGAATAATCCTATTGGGGTGTGTGGACTCATAGAATTATTTAGGGTGATTTATAAGTCATATACCACTTCTGTCATGTGATTTTCAAAGTGTTTATAAGAACACCATCCCTGGTATTCAGTCTATATAAACCAAATGCCCCCCCCAAAACAAACAAACAAACAAACAAACAAACAAACAACAGCAACCCCACCTCACTGACATCAAATCGTTTCTGATGCATAGCAACCATATAGGACAAGGTAGAATCGCCCTTGTGGGTTTCTGAGACTGTCATTGTTTTGTTTTGAACAGATTTTATAGTTTCTAAATTCTCTGGGGAAAACCTCACGTAACCATTGCAGATCAAGTCACTGTAGCACCTGTATTCTTTCTGTTATCGTCCGAGCTCCAGCTCACTGCTAAGACGCTTCGTTTCTTTTCGCCAGCACCGGCATTGGCCTTCGCAGTCCCTTGACTGTCTTCATTCTGTTCTTGGTTCCTGTTGTCCCCTGAGGTCGTCCTCTCCTCAGACAGGCTGTCTTTTGCGAGTCTGTGGTCAGGTTCATTTTCCTTTGCAGGATAGACGGCCTCGTCCATCATGCCTTTAGTCTTGCCACTACCTAAATGGACTCTAAATCCAAATGCAAAAATGGTATCTGGTGTGGTCTTCTACATTTTGGGGTAGTTTTCCATGAATTTCTGTCTTAGGCCCTGCCACTTCCCCAGGGTAAAGGGCATCAATGACCGTTTGTTTTTGCTGAAATAGTTGGTTGGTCATGAACTTCCTGGTCCCGATACTTACTGTGTCACTCAGGATGGTGGAAGATGCCCAAGCAGCCAGAGAGCCAAGACAATAACTCTGTATGGGAGGAGAAAGCCTCATCTTTCTCCCTAGGAGCGGCTGGTGGTTTTGAACTGTAGACCTTGTGGTTAGCAGCCCAAGGCGTAAACACTACATCAGCAGGGTTCCTACTTTCAGGTTATAGATCACCCCAGAGACATAAACTTTTTTTTCTACTTCAAAAGTTAAGTTTTTATTTCAGCTCTCCAAGTTATTACCCACTGCTAATCAGTGCCGGACTAATTTTCTGGCAAGTCTAAGTT
>NW_022103968.1:14831220-14833319 GCF_000313985.2 Echinops telfairi
GTAGATTCCAGCCCGTCAGAAGGCTTGAAAAACTGGCCCTCCCAAGCTCTCACCAGCGCCTGCCCGTCTTCTGTCTCCTCCCTTTGTTGCATGCTGATGCCAGGGCACACAACCCACAGATACGTGGACACACAGCCCAGAGAGGCATCTGGGACCTGCTGGTGCTCTTCCTTCCAGAGTTATGATCATGCTCGGCAGCAGCTAGTTGGAAACTGTCAGATAGAATACAAAACCTCATTTTGTCAAGTTGACTTTTCAGAAGTGCATGGCTATAAGGTAATATTTCTGTCTACATGCTGTTCACTTAGATTTGCGAAATCCCCAGGCTGTCCTTAGGCTCTTGTTTGGACAGCTGTCCCTGAACATACCATTTATGATATTTTCTCTGCACATACATCCCCTTTATTGCCTGAACAATGATGAATGACTCTGTATAATCACTGGTTTTATTGGTTTTTAAGCAGGTGCCCAGATACTACCTTACTTAAGGTGGTGCTTTTTAAAAATCTATAATCCAGTCAGCCAACTCGGTCATTTAATTTTTTTGCCCCTGCCTGGCTTGGCATGATAAACCATAGATGGCAGTGAGGGCTAAATCACTAAGACCTACGTGTTACATTCTTACTTATAAGGGCTTTGTTAACACAAGGAGCCTTGGTGGCATTATGGGTTAGGCATTGGGCTGCTGTGTCAGTCAGGGTAGACTAGAGAAACAAATCCAGGGAGACACATATGTGTATAAGCAAGAGGTTTATATACAAGAGCAGTTGGATATTGAGAAAACATCCCAGCCCAGTCCAGATCAAGTCCATAAGTC
Source organism: Echinops telfairi (assembly GCF_000313985.2). Taxonomy (NCBI): domain Eukaryota; kingdom Metazoa; phylum Chordata; class Mammalia; order Afrosoricida; family Tenrecidae; genus Echinops; species Echinops telfairi. Next base: position 14,832,038 of record NW_022103968.1, read on the forward strand.
TGATATTAGCCCATATGTCCGATACCAATCTTTAAAGTCTTCTTCAGACTCACGGAACACATGCAATGATGCCAAACGCAGGAAGATCACAGGCCAGTGGCTGGGAAGTCTTGTAGATCCAGTGGTGTTGTAAGCATCTCAGTGCTGGCAGGGGTCTCCATGTGGCTTCTCCAGGTCCAGGATTCTGGCTGCATCAGGGTAGGTCCATGTGGCTTCTCCTCGGGGATGTCTCTCAGGGATTCAGCCTTGTCAGTAGAGAGTCTCCAAGGAACTGAGCGGAGACAGAGTATCTCCCACTTCCAAGGAGGAAATCCAACAGTTCCTAGAATCCTCAGGAGAAGGCCATGCCCACACAGAGGCCTCATTGGCTATGACCTGATTGACGGACTAGACTCCACCCCCTTCACTCTTAATCCTCTCAAGTCCCAAATTGACACCAGATTATGTAACACTGCTAACCACGAAGTTGCCAATTCAAACCCACCAACCACTCTGGGGAGACAGATGAGGCTGTCTGCCCCTGAATGGACTTGAGGCAGTGGGTTTGGTTTGCGTACTGCAAGCAAGCAGTCTTTGTATTTTAGCTCCCATCCTAGGACCAGGGTACTCTTCACAGCTAACAGATGGGGGGATCGCGGGCTTCTAAAGCTTCTTGTTCCTGGGAGGGTGCTTCACAATTATGGAAATGGGTCTAGAGAAACACCATCCCCTGCCAAAACTCTGTTATGAAGAGGCCTCTTTGGAGGGACCGTACAAAACATTCTCTGGCCTTTGATACTAGCTTGGTTCTGTTTCACAAATGGTGAGACAGATGCCCTGGCCCTCGAGTGGCCATGGGTGAGCAGTTAGTCTTCAGGAAAGTGACACAGAGGTCACATTCAAGATGCACAGATTCCGTATCACCATCCTTCTTGGGCTATTATGTAAATCAGTAAGTCACAGGATTTCCAACTAGCCTCCACACCCCTGGGATATATTAAAAGTGGAAAATTTGGTGTTTGTCTCTGTGCAAAAGAAACAAAGGTGTTCAAAACTGACAACCAGTATGTGTTTGTACCATTCAAGAAATCGAAAAGAGACCTTCAAGAACCCCAACTATGTAGTTAAGTGGATTCTGACTTTTTTTTTTTACCATTAATTTGTTTTATTGAACATAACAATTTATTTAACATAATGATAGCCAAATGCCTTCACCTTTGCTATCCAGAATATTATGACTCATAATGACCCGGTTGGGCAGAGTGTGAGTTTGCCCCTGAGTTTCCAAGGTTGTAATTTTTTT
>NW_022103968.1:14834624-14851220 GCF_000313985.2 Echinops telfairi
TGGCTGGTGGGTGCAAACCACCAACCTGCCAACCAAGTGCTTAACATGGTACCACTCAGCTCTTTAAAGAGTCCTTAAAAAAAATCACTGTCATCGAGTTGATGCTGACTCATAGAGACCCTGAAGGCCAAGGTAGAACTTCCCTCGTGGGTTTCTGAGTCTCTAGCCCTTTATGAGAGTAGAAAGTCCCATCTCTCTCCCATGGAGCAGCTGCTGGTTTTGAACTGCTGACTTGTCAGTAGCAGCCCAATGTGTACTAGGGGATCAAGTCTCTAAAGACAGCCAGGGCACACTAAAGAGCGAGAGGCACAACCTGAGTGTCATTTTAGGAAGGTTGGTGGAGAGCTGTATACACAGCATGTTAGATTAGATGCTCAGGGGTATGGCGGGGTGCATGCAGGCAGGAAGACCTGTTAGATCGTTTCTGAATCCAGTCCTTAAGGTTGCAAGATCCTGAACGAGGGGATTGCTGGGGAAAATACAAAGGAAGAATGTGCCGTGGAAAGTGCTTTGCCAGGAGGCTGCAGCAGTGAAGGGGCGTGCCTTCTGATACAGGGTCTGTGACAGATGTGCCTCACCTGCTCCTGGAGACAAGCACACCCTTTACTTAGAAGAGTCCTGGATTTGGATGCTGTAAATTAAGTTTCCCAGGTGCCACTTGGGTTCCTATGGGAATGAAGAAAATGGAGTGTGACATCTCTGAAGGTTTATCACGGCAGCTTCCAGTCTGTACATAAATAGATAACTTGGGCTGAGTGTGCTACAAGCGGCTGACTTTGAAATTGTTTAGTATGGCTGATTCAATTAATTGCAGAGCTGAACTTTAGATCTTTAGAGAGCACGTCTTCTCTCGGAGGAGAGTCTGGTTGTGGCTGACGTACAGATGGTCGAGCCACATGGGCGAGGAGCTGCAATGATTCTGCCCTGAAGGGCAGTGTTTTTTCACTCTGTTTTATATTGGGAGACAATGTAATCAAAAGGTTAAGAGTAGTGCCAATGATTCCTTTTTTAAAAACTCATTTTTAGGGGGTCCCTTACAGCTCTTATAACATTCCATACATCAGTTGTATCAACATATTTGTACATATGTTGCCATCATCATTTTCTAAACATTTACTTTCTATTTGAGCCTTTGATATTAGCTCCTCCTTTTTTCCCTCTTACCCCCCCTCCCACCCTTGTGACCTCTTGATAAATTATAAATTATTATTGCTTTATTAAGTTCCAATTATTCTTAAAGCTATTACTTGCCAGCCACAGTGTAGAATCAGTGATTCTAGGATATACCTACTTATTAAATCTATATTACATGAGCAAAATAATAAATGAAACTCTCAATCTTTAACTGAGTTATGTCACACCAGGTCAATGTGAAAATTCATTTTTGAGCAAAATGATAAATGAAAACTCTCAATCTTTAACTGAGTTTATGTTACACCAGGCCAGTGTAAAACTTCATTTTTCTGTCTTAAGTTTTAGATATTTTTAGTTTGAGGTTCAAATGTAATTGTCAGAAATAGTGCCATATGTTAAAGTAATCTACATGCTTGTCATTTTCACAGACTACAGATTAAAAAATAATAATCTGTTAATCTCCTGCTTTTTCCTAGAAAAACACTTGAGCCACTTTATAATGCTTCCTATCAGTCAGAATCGACTTGATAACTTGTTTTTGGTTTTTTATTTTAAATGGTATATTAAATATGCCAAGATAGCATAATTGAAAATTGACAAGAGAGGAAAAAAAACGTAGTGTAAATTTTTATGACATTGGAGCAGGCTAAGGTCACATCCCCAATCCAAGCAATCAAGACAAGAATAGCTAAATTGTACTTCATAAAAACTAAGTCCTTTTGGGTGTCAAAGTATACTTTTAAGAAAATGATATGGGAGCAAATCTTATATCTGATAAAGGACTGGTGTCTGGACAGACACAGAACTCGGACTCAATAACAAAAAGACAAACAGCACAGTTTAAAAATGGGAAAGGCCTCTGGAAGAGATCACTGCAGATATGGCTGCCGCCGCCAAGTGTGGCGAAGAAACTAGATGGTGCCCAGCAATCAGAAAGAATAGTGTTTGGGGTCCTAATGGCTCGCCTTCAAATAAGCAGCCATCTAAGTGAGGCGGCAACTAAGTACACACACGGAAGACCTCTATAAGTGCCCTTTGCCTCCTAGTTCTTTCCTCTATTTCCTTTTACTTTCCTCTTGCCCCACTAGCATGCTCAGCCTTCATTCGGGTTTCAGTAATTCCTCTCAGTTACATTGCCCTTGATCAAGCCCTACCAGTTATCCTATACCTTTCTTGCCATTGATTTTAGATCACTTGTTGTTCCCTTGTCCCTGGGTTTGTTAACACCAACTTCCTTTCCCCTGCGTCCCACTCTCCGTGCCCCCTCCTGCCCCCAAACTGTCAATCTTGTTGTTTTCTCCTCTGGATTGTTTATCCTGCTTATCTTATCTGGATAGACATCCAGAGACACTAATAAACACAAAAACAAGACAGAGCAAAACCAAACAACAAAAGAAAACAAAACAAAAAGCAAACGAAACAACAACAGCAAAAACCAATGACACACAAAAAGACAAGTCTATAAATAGTCTCCAGGTCTGTTTGTTGATCTTTAGGAGTGTTTTCAGTTCAAATCTGATGGGGTGCCACTCACTGGCCCCAAAGTCTATTTTTGGTATTCTCCAGGGGCTTCATTGCTTTGTCTCCTGTGGTGCTCTGTTGCACACCCTTAGCATTTCGCCCTGTGTGGTAGGGTCAGATCGGGCACAATTCCCGCACTGTGTCTCTAGTGTTGTACAACTCTTCTTAATATGACTGAACTATGAACTATATGATACGTGAATTATATGCCAAAGAAACTGTTAAAAAAATTTAAAAAATAGGCAAAAGATCTAAGTAAACACTTCTACAGGAAACTGTAAAAATAGCCAATGAACATATGAAAAGATGTTTGACACCATTAGTCACTGGAGAAATTCAAATCAAAACTGGAAGGAGTTACCACTTCATACTCTCTGGGATGGCTTGAATCAAAAGACAGATCATCCCAATTGTGGGTCAGGATGGGAGCTCTCAGACCCTTCATACACCAGTGGTGGTAAAATAAAAGGCTGCAGCTGTTTTAGAAAAAAGTCTGGCTGTTGCTCACAAAGTTAAATTGTGTTACCGTTGGACCCAGCAATTCCACTTCCAGCAATTATATGCTCATGAGAGTCAAGCATATGCCCATGCAAATCTGATTTTGTTATCTCTCTGCTTTTCTTGGGAGATTTTACCTCATTGGAATTTATTTATAAAGTCGGCATCTTCAGGATTTTTCCCTTCATGTGGGCAATTGATTGGTGAAGGAATACTTTATTTGACGTTGAAAATATCAATTTATACATGGCGGAGAGAGAGGTGTTTTTGTGTGAGTTTGTTTTTACATTTCTTGATATTATATCAAAACACAAACGGAGACTGTTGAATGACCACTAAAACTTGGTACAGTTCCTAGGCACAGCGATTCTCTCTTGGTAAGTGCTTTTGAGAGCATCTTCAGGTGTATATATCTTGGCACGACAGCAGAGTCACGGTTGCAAAGCAGGAAAGGGTGAGAGGGGCCTGTTCATTTGTTTAAGCCCTGATGCCTGCCAAGCCCCCCATCCTCCCCGCTGTAGGTAGTGACCATTTTAATGTGATAATTTGGGATTCCATGAAACTTTTTATTGGTTTGTTGCTATTTACATAATCTCACATTTGCTGCTGTTTTGTGCAAAGTAGACAGAGTTGAACCGCTTTCGCTTACAAATACTTTTTTGCCCCCTGGAAAGCTGAACCTTTTTTTTTTTTAATAACTGCAGAAAATATCTGTCCCATACAGGTCGGAACATCTGTTGGTTTGTTTTTGTAAAAAACAACATAATCTTTCAACCCGGTTCCCTAAAACTTGTTACAGATCATATACACCTGCTTCTCACTTAGCAACTCTTGTGTTAGCTGACATTTTGTATTTACAACAATAGTAAAACATCTGCTCTCCAACTATTTGGTGCATGAAGGGTATGCACCTGGCAGTAACTAACACCAAGGTGGGAGGCACAGGTAATGGTGGTGAAGGCTATTTGTCAACTTGCCTGCGCCCTGATTCCCGTGGTTGACAGCTATGTGATGATGTGATTTGACAGTTGTGTAATGATGTAGTCATCTTCCATTTTGTGATCTGATGTGCTCTTCCTCCATTCTCACATCCTCTGTTTTCAAATCACACTGTTTCCACATCCGACCTGGTCTTTGGAATGTAACCATGTTCATAAATAAAGAGTTGGGGTACTCATGTTCCGGGGGGCATAAGAAATAGTGTTTACTAGTTTAAAAAAAATATAGTCTTACATAATAAAGAAAATGAGCATAATCACACTGTGATAGGCAGGTTTATTGTGCCAACATGGCCAACATGTGGGATTAATAGGGTTGCAGTTTAATTGAAGGGCAAAGAGATAAATGGCTCGGTGAGCCTCAACTTTCTTGTCTCTTGCTCTCTGATGATCGGACCAGTGTGCAGCTACCTTAGCTAGTTCTCTGCCTCAACTTGTGAGCTATACTACCTGTGGGACATCCAACCCATGGACTGTGTCACTATAGTTTGAGGTTGCTTCAAGACCTGCTTTACCACACTGCTGGTGTATACATCACTTGAGCTGGGACTGTCAGACCCTGTCATCGGCTGACTGTTGGTGAACTGCCCTGATATTTGCTGCCTGTGGCCAGATTGCCTGTATTGCTCTACAGAAGACTCGGATGTCTGTTTCCTTGACTTGCATCCAGCAGCCCTCATGAGTTGAAGGACTGCCAGTGTATTAACTGTGCCATGGAAGTGAGTTGAACCGAGCCACTTGTACTGCTCTGTGGACTAATTAGCTGCTTATTTATTATCTATCTATCAATCAATCTATCTATCTATCTATCAAATCATATGTGTCCTGGTTTTGTTTCTCTGGAGAACCCTGTCTAAGACACACACAGTCTAGGTAATGCTTGTGGAAATGTAAAAAAAGGACCAGTAATACACATTCAGAGGTTACTTCCATGCAGCATTTGCAGATTTTTTTTTAACCTTTCCTAACTCTCGATGTAGGACCCCAAAGAGAATTTCTATTCTTTCAGAAGAAAAACATTAAGTAAGGAGATCATACTTTACTAACTGTACTTAAAAAAAAAAAATCCTGGGGTTGTCTTCCATCAGCCCATGTAGCTGGGTAAGGTTCTTATTAATAATAGAGCTTCAAGTTAATGTTGAGAATTGTTTGCATTTTTAAAAGTTCTGTATTTCATCTTCATGAGAATGCAGACATTTCTAGGATATTGGCTCTGTTTCTGTTTCGCATTGACAAACCATGCTGCAGGGGAGATCTTTGTATATTTCTTTGGCATATTTTTTGCTGGCATATAGCAGGATAAAATTCCCAGCAGTGGAATTCGTTAGGCCACCACTTTTGTGCTTTTGAAAATGTGGTGTGCTATTGACATCTCTGAAATGACAGGTTTTCAAAATAGAAGGGGTCGTCTAGGACCCCAGAGAACATTTTCTGCTTTCTTTTTGATTGAGGATTTTCTCTGCTCTATTTCATTATTGTTGTTGGTTTTTGCTTTGTATATGTTTCTGTGTGTGAAATCCAGGATAGGTAAATCTATGGAGAGAATAACTGAATGAACAGTTTCTTAAGGTGTGGCAGGGGAAGTTGCGGGGGATTTGGGGAGCTAGTAAGAATGGGCACAAGAAAGAAGAAAATGTTGTAAAGGTGAGTGTGGCGATGCTTGCACAACTGTTTAATATGACTGACCTGTTGAATTGTATGATAGGTGAGTTACAGGTCAATAAAAGTTTCCTTGACAGAGCCTTCTCCTTCTCCTCCTCATCCTCCTTCTCATTCTCCCTCCTTCTTCTACTGCTTCCAATTGTTTTATGTGGCTGAAGGTGGAAAGGAAGCAGACAAAGGAGAGATAGCATTTAAGTTTAAAAAAATTTTTTTAAAGATAATTTTATTAGGGGGCTCTTAAAGCTCTTATAAAAATGCATTCATCAATTGCATCAAACGTATTTGTACATATGTTGTCATCATTATTTTCTAAACATTCTAATAATTTAAGGTTTGATCTACCTAAATATATGAAAACATGAGCCACATGTTGATCTAATATGCCTCCCTTTGCTACAGGAAATGTAGTTGTACGGCGGTGCCTTACAGTCAGCTCCAACACAGAACAACCCTTGACAACAGAGCAGCACCCCCTAGGGGGAGGGGTTGGGGTTGTCATGTTTTTTGGGGAGATAACACTTTAATTCCCATGACGGCCTTGGGGCCCAACAGGGAGTGCTACTGGGCATCAGAGATGAGGTTGGCTGGGTGTGGATGCAAGGGGCAGCTGAGCTTGGCCTTCAGTAGCCGTTGTCGGCCCAGGTGACCTTGTAGTTTGGGAACTTGGACTTGATCTTTTCAGTGGAGATGGAATGCTGGGCATGCCTGCAGCCCATGGAGCAGCTGTACACATGGACCCCCTTGTCCTGTACACATGGTGGAAGATGGGCCTGCCGCCCGGCATCAACAGTGCTAGCCCTGTGTCTCCATCTCCCATGACAGATCATCGAAGGTGTCGGTTGAAGAGGCAGCCATTCCTGTGGGAGCCGAGCTCCAAGGCTTGCTCCTGCCAGACACTGATGAGGCTATGGAATGGGAGATGTCAATGGAGGGTGGGTGGGAAGATGACTGAGCTATAGCACACAGGGTAGCAATTGCACGCCTCTGAGTTTCTGACACAGCAAACACGGGTGAGATGGCTCACGTGGTGACTGAGCAAATTCTGCAGTCACCCCCATGTGTAGACGATGCTTTGTTTCCTGTCAGAACACAAGTTCTTTCCTGAGCAGGCCCTGGGGCCCGGTGTAGGGCTGAGTGGGGATGCGAGGAGGTCTTTCTTCCTGGTGGGTTGATGGGAGGAGGAAGAGGATGGCCAGGAATCTGCCAAGACTAAATTGATGATTTTTGAGAGTTCAGAATATACCCCACCCCTTCTCCCCACTCCTTGTCCTCTCATTCGGGTTTGCCCCAGGACCGTACTCAGAATGACCCCACCACTACCTGCCCTCCTCGATGGGAGACTGTATTCCTTTTGCTGCTCTGACCCTTGCCTGCCCCATAACCCATTTCCTGAGCTCGAGCATTTGGCCAGACCATAGTTTCCCCTTTCTGATACTTGGGTGTTGGGTGGGTGGGTGGGTGGGGGGCTGGTCCCTTTGTCATTGTCTGTCCCTCCCCAGCACCCAGAGCTGTCCTCTGTTCACAACCCACTCAATGGCTGCCAGCTCCCAGGATGCCTGGGTTCCTCATTAGAAACAGAAAGGTTGAACAAGCCAACCCGTCATATGAACTCATTCATTTATCTCATGTCCAGTTCCTTGGTGAGTGTGCCCTGTGCTGGGTGCTCACGGAGGGGCTTGTCCACTGGATGGACAGATAGTGCAGCGACTTTGCTGCTACCCAGGGGACACACAGTGGGCTGTGGTTACAGAGGAGGGAGAGGTTAGCCAGACAGAACTGGGCTTTGAAGGGAGGGTGGGGTTTGCCAGACAGAAAAGGGAGAGAACCTTCTAGGGGCTGCCTCTCCTGTTGCTCATGCCAGCCAGCCACATCTTTGACTCGACATCCACCGAGGTCAGAGCAGCTGCTTCTTCAGAAATCCCCCATGGGCACCAGCAGGCCTCCCATGAGCAAGATGAACTTGGGCAAAGAAATGCCCACAATGCAATTCTTCTTCATCTTCTTCCCACAATGTCCTCTCCCTTGAAACACATCTCTGCATGTGATTACATATGAGATGGACTATGAGTGAATGAAGACTGTTTTAGTTCCTGTGTAAGGCTCCTGGGTTGATAGAGATGGTGAGACCTGCGGGATTGCCCTGGGGAAGTTGTGACTGCACACCGAGCTCTGGTTACAAGTCTTGAGCATCACGTCTTCGGGTGTTCAGATAGCCTGAGGCATTGCTAGCCCATTCACCAAGAACATCCCACAGACACTCCAAAACCGCACTCACTGCCATCGGGTCAATTCCAATTCACATGGGCTCTTTAGGGTAGACTAGAATGGCCTTTTGGGGTTCCTAAGTATTTCCAAATGGGCGCTTTCAACCTTGCCAGGTGTGATTTGCTTGGACCAGGTGCCAGGTGTGACTTGCCTGGCTAACTTCACCAGGACCCCAGGTGGAAAGGGTCAACGAGTACATTTTAGAACGTGTGAGGCTTATGATTCAAAGGCAGCGAGAAGATGTTCTTTCTTAACGGTCTCTCTCTACAAAGTTCCCATTGGCCAGAGCCACCTTTGTAAGGTGACCAGACGTCCTGCTTTTGGCGGGACAGTCCCGCTTTTTAACAATTTGTCCCACATCCCGCGGCGTTTTAAAAAAGTCCCGATTTTTGGAAAGAATGCATGACAAGCTAAGGAACAGCAGGAGAACAGGAATACCAAATTTTAATTAAGACCCCCACCCCCCACCCCCATCAATGGTGTCCCACTTTACCAATGCTTTACCAATGTTAAAATCTGGTCACCTTACCTTTGGGTCTTCTAGAAATCCTGGGAAAGATAGCACTTCCGAAAGGTTCATGGGCTATTTTGTGTTCCTAGACACTTCCTCGCTTAGCTTAGTTATAGGATCAATTCCTGAGAATTATTCTGAAGGAATGGTAAAAAGAGAGACAGCTGTGTTTTGATGATAGGATGGAGATTTCTGGAAAGCATTCCGGGAAGGTGGGTTCGTTCACAGATGCCACTAGTCTGCTAACTCGAGGAGCCTGCGCTTCCACCGACAAAGCTCTCAGGGTTGTCCAGGGAAAGGTGGAAGCAGCCCAGACCCAGATCCCAATTTCTCCCGTCCCCCGGGTCAACCCCAGGGCCTGCAAGCTTGACAGAAGGGTGGATGCCCTTTCAAGCCCGGCGCTGAGAGTCACGCCGTGTACCTGACACCAGCTGTGGGAGGCCACAGGCAGGCGCAGCGTGGGTGAGGTCGGTGGTCTCAGTAGGTCCCTGTCTGAGCTCTCCAAAGACGTGGTGAAGTAGAAGGGCAGGATCTGGCATCAAGTTCAAGCCTTGCTGTTGCTACCCATCAAACGACCTTGAGCAAGGTCCTTCAGCTATTAAAAGAACAGGCATCTGACTTTTCAGATTGAGGTCATTTATGTAATCTGCACACTATCTTGGTAATCAAAGATGGATGTTACATTTTCTACGAGTGAAGCAGCCTAGATATGTAATTTCAGTACATAATCAAAGATGGATATTACATTTTTCTATGGGTAAAGCCATAGAAATTTTCCATAGGTAGTTTTCCGATTCTTTGACCTGATCACCTACACAAATGATACATTCTATCACACGAAGCAGGGGAAATCAATAACCTCTTTCTTTTCTTACCTTTTCATAATCCTATCCTCCTTCCCCCTTTTCGTTACATCTCGTGCCATTCTTGCTAGAATTGACCTGTGAGGGTTGGTCGTTATCACAGAATTGCACATGGAAGTGGATAAACACAAAGTGACTGTCTTCTGACCACAGTGCACTTATACAGGCAACCCACATCTTATTGTGCTTCCAGTTAGTGGGCTCCGGAGACCACGTGGATGTGTGTGTTGAACAAGCGGAAGGCTTGGGAACCAGCACCGAGCAAGGCTATTGGTTCCATTTTGGCACCAGTATGCACTCACGGCCGTCTCGAGGTCATAGTTTGGCCGTTGGCCGTCTCGAGGTCATAGTTTGGCCGTTGTCAGTATTGGAGCAGTGTGCATAATGTGATGGCACACGTAATCAACTACCGTATCACATGAGCAGCTTTCATCTGCCCTAGGAAACAAACAGGACTTGTTGCATCACGGTATTCACTTGACTTGGGCAGGACGGTCACCTGGAACCCTCTGTCAACAATGTATTTTATTTCCTTTCAGAAAAGTTACCTGCGCACAAGCCTGTGTAGCTTGTCCTTTACAAAAAGGAGAACAACTCAAAATATCCTCTGTGCCTTGATTAAAACAAACAAGCACACGACTATACATCGACATCGAATAGCATAAAGGCAAATATCTAGGTGGTTCTGGGCAGAGACCTGGTGGGTCCATGAGGAGAACGGTTAAGAATCTAGGACTTGAGCACCTTTTAGAAACTGCAAGGGATTTAATTATATTCCTTTGGCTTCCATCTGATTCCCCCTGGAAGGACTTCTGGATTAATTATGGGTCCCAGGGACACTTGGCAGACTGAACGGCTATGTTCCACAGAGGTAATTAATCATTCAGCCGGAATTAGGAGAGAGTGCACTGTTCTTTGTCCTCATTACCAATAGTTTTTGTGAAAGGAAAATTTCCTTACATGATGGAACACATGTGATTCTTTTTAGCCTATACAGCAGGTAACCATAGGGGTGGATCTATATTGGGCTCCTGTCATAAAAGAGAAGAGTGTGTGTGTCCCCGTGTGTGTGAGTGTGTATGAGGGGACAGTAAATCACTGAGCTCTTTGGGACTATCTCTCAATAATTTGGAAGTTTTATGTGAAGGAACTACACTACATATGTCTACACATTTGCTACTCTTTCTACATTTTGCCTCTTTAACTAGCTTAGACTTCTGTAGTTTACAGAGATGTTAGCTGTTTTCTAGCTTGGTGGTTCTCCATTAGTGGCATTTCCAGGGCCTATTCCTGGAAATGGCTTTGGTTTTCACAATGAGGGGAGAGGGGTAACATGACCTCTAGTAGGTAGAAGTCAGGGATGTTGCTAAGAATTCTACAGCACCCAGGACAGGGCCCGTTCCACTCCCACCACCACCACCACCCCACTACCAACCACCACTGAGAATTATTCAACCCAGAAATATCAAAGGCCCAAAGGTTAAGGAACCCTGACCTAGTTCATCTCTCTACGTGATTTCTGTTTTGTCGTTATTGTATTTGGGTTGTGGAAGGAAGTGTCTACTCAAGTAATTTTGTTATAATGTCGAAGCACTTCTTAGGACCTCAGACATCCCTTCCAGGTCTAAGATTCTCAGAAACGCTTCTTGTCAGTAGATGAATGGTGCCCTGGCTCTCTAACCAATACCGATTGTAAGAATTACTCCATTGGCGAATCCTATGCACAGGAAGACTGTCTTTCTCACTGCATGGCCCCAGGTCCAGGTCCTAAGAGAGACCTAATAGGCTTTGGTTGAATGAATGAGTGAATGAGCGCAATACCATGATGCGTTGCCGCCAAGGAGCTTGCAGGAATTTGGCACTGTGTGTACTTGGACCCACAGTGGGTTATGCTTTGGGCTGCTAACCAGAAGTTCAGTAGTTTGAAACCATCAGCTGCTCCTTGGGAGAAAGATGAGGCTTTCTAGTCCCACAAAGAATTAGTCTTGACAATCCACTGGGGGCAGTTCTCCTCCATCTTATAAGGTCATTATGGATCGGAATTGACTGGACGGCAGTGTGTTTGCTTTGTCTGGTTGATTCTTGGCCTCATGATGAACGCGGCTTCCCTCACAGCTCTGTGTTCCTGCGCCATCTTCCCCTATTACAGCTCACCATTTCGACAGTATCCCACTGTGGTTCATGTTGATGAATGGTCCAAGCACTCGGAGAAGAGATTTATGCATATTGGCACCTGCAGAATGTGTGATGAATTCAATATTCCTGAAAAATAAACAAAAACATTAGCATTCAGCATCCGTTCTTGCATTTGAGCAGACTCAGCTTTTCTTTGTTGATATCCAAATGATCGATAGCCTTTAGCCAAGAGGACTCTTAAGTTGAAACATTTACTGGATCTTCAGCCGTAAGGATGAGCGCTCAAGATGAGGTGCATGGGGGGGGACCAAAGGGACCTCCCTTAAGAAAATGCCCCACTTTAGTCAGGAGCTGTAATCAGAGGAAGAAACCCCAAGGAAAGGTTGACTGATGCCTCTGGCCTTTTTCTCTTTGGACCTCCGAGGAGATTTTTACGGTTGTATTTTTTTCCCTCCATTGATCTGAGGCTCCTATCTGTGAAAACAGGGACCTTGGTGGCATGGCACAGTGGGTTAAGCATTGTGCTTCGATCTGGTAGGTCAAATCCACCAGCTGCCTGCTTCCAGAGAGATTCACAGCCATGGGAACCAATAGAGAAGTGCTACCCTGCCCTTAAAGGGTTGCTACAAATTGCAGTTGACTTGATGGCAGTGGGTTTGGCTGGTGTCTGTGGGAACACACTGTGACACTGCTGTGTGACAAACAAGCTTGGGCCATGCTATCGGGAGGGAGTAATCCCCGGAAAAGGCCATCGCTCGGTCATGCCGATGGTAGACAAAAAGACAGGACTTCATCGGAGTCTGGGAGCCTAGTGGTTATGCCTTGGGCAGCTAATGGCAAGGCCAACAGTTCAAAACCACCAACTGCTTCTCAGGAGAAAGATGGGGCTTCCTACTCCCGTAAAGAGCTACAGTCTCGGAAACCCACAGAGGTAGTTCTACCCTGTCCTATAGGGTCACTGTGAGTCAGGGTGAGTTTTGAGACAGGGGAGTCTGACCTATGTGTAAGCATGCAGGCAGAGCGAGGTCCAGTCAGCCAGGCCCTTCTGGGTGACTTCTTGGAGGGGGCCTTGTTGGGAAACAGCATGTCTTTTCTATAATGCCATTTGCTTTGGTTTGTTTTCCTACTGGTGCTCTTACTGGGGAACGAGCAGCGAACCCCAAATTCCCAGGCTTGTCCACTTGTAGCACTTGGAAAGAATTGGAGGAAGAGGGGTGGATGCTAATCTTAGGTGTGTTTGTAAAAATTCCTGGTCGTTGGCTAAGCGAATTAGGAGGAAAGGGCAGTGTTCCTCACACAGAGTAACTGCGCTGATTGGAATGTTCATTCTTGGCTTTCTCTCCGTGACCTTGGCCCTCAGCCTGTCTGGGAAATCTTTGTGCCTTTTTCCCTGGGTCAGATAAGAAAATGTATGCTTCCCTGGGAATCAGTGCATTTTTAAAAGAATGATATTGTAGTAAACGTAAGTCACTTTTCAAGCTTTTGAAATGGTACGTGTGGTTTCTGCGTCCCCATCGTTCCTGCACCACCCCCACCTTTTTTATAGCTCCTTTCTTTTTTGGCCTGCAGACTTCCCTTCTTCGTGAATACTCAGAGGCTGATATTGAAATCGCTCTGCCTCATAGTCTGAGAGGGAACTAGATGGGGAGGGAACGAGGGAGAAAGAGAGTCGACTTGGTTAGAAAAGTAACAACGGTCCCCCTGTTCTACACAAAATGCCATCTCATAACATGGAATCAATTTACTTCCGATGACGAGTGGAGAATTGCCTGCTCAAGGTCCCTCCTCCCACCTCCTGAATCTGTCAATAGTTTGTACAAAATAATCTAATGTTGACACCTATGCAGACTGCATGAACAACCCCACCTCCCAGTGTCTCTGTAATCCTAAGGGGACAGATGGCACATTTCCCATCCCCCTGCCTGGCTTGCCAGTTAGGGTGATAGGTTGGAGACTTCCACAGGATCAGTGATGTTTGGACCCGCCGGCTCTGGTTGGAGGCTCTGCCAGTCCCATCAATCACAAGGACACCTCGCCTCCAGAGTACCCACATCTTTCTCCAGGGAAGCTTTCAACCTACCGTCAACACAGGGTACAGACAGTCTGTTTTGGAATGGCTGTGATGGGCCAGGGACCCAATACCCAGAGACCCGTGGACTGGCCTCGATTTGATTTAGCTGCCTGGCCTGCAACCAGCCACTTCACCTGAGTGAACTTTAGTTTTGTCATCTGTAAAATGAGATGGTGGGTCTGAGGTCTCAGATATATGATTGCAGGATCCCAAGGAAGTTAATTAAAACTCCAGCTCCCACCCTGGGAATCATAAACAGGAAGAAAAGGCACTCAAACCCAGGTTCAACAACAGAGAGAAGGGCTGGTTCAGAGAATGCTATTTTGAGAAGAATGTTCTAGACTGGAAAAATGTTTTGTGAGAGTTGATGATGACATGGTTCTGGGCGCCCTGGACTTTTCTGAGAGATGACTTTCAGGTCCAAGTTGCCAGGAGTGGTCTGAAGCCCTTGAGTGGATTCTGGTTTATGATGACCAGATAGAACAGAGTAGAGTTGCGGTGACGTAAGATGTCTAAGACGGTCAATCCATATAGAAGCAGACTTTACACATCTCTCTCACCAAGAGCAGCTGGTGGGTTCGAACCACCTAACCACTGTACCACCAGGGATCGTTTACGTTGCTTTGCTCCCCCAACCAATACTGCAACCACTGGCATCCAGTCATGGCTGACTCAGATGACCCCTCCCTGGGGTTTTCAAGACTGTGAATCTTTACAGCAGCAGATAGGCCCATCATTCCTCCGTGGAGTGACTGGTGGTCTCAAACCACCGACCTTGAGGTTAGCAGCTCGGTGCATAGCCCTTCACCCCATACCATAGGAGCTGGTGGGTTTGAACCTCTAACCTGCAGTTAGTCCTATAAATCCAACATCCATTCAACACTTTGTACTACAATGCAGTGAACAGAGACCAGGTCATTCTTGCCTCACGTGGGTTCCTTTCTGTTCTTTAAAAAGTTGGTAGTGTGGATTTTTTAAGTGGGAAGGCCAGATGTTCTATGCAACACGGATGTGTATCGATGACTAGTGTGTGCAGCTGGGGCAAAATATATGTGAAGCTCTCACGGAGAGGAGTGAAGTTTTCTTAAAGGCCTTCCCTGCAAGAAAAGCAATATCTTGAATGAAGCCTGCTTATTGGGGCAGGAAGCAAGTTCTAACCCCCGGGACATTCTTTAGTGTCACTGCAGCTAACATCACTGCAAACTCGCTACTTTAAGTAAGTACTGGTGATGGAAATCCCTTCCCGGCGTAAGAACCCTGCGTCTTGGCAGTCACTCAGGTTTCCCTCCCCACCACCTTCTTGTTTCTCTGGGCTGGGAGAGTTGATGTGCTAGACCTTAAAACCCCATGCTCTCTCCTCTCCTTCACTGCCGCCCCGGGGGAACATGGCTCCCCTGTCATTCATGACAGAAAGATGGTCTCATCCCAACAGCAAAACACCAGTTGCCGTCAAGTCAATTTGGACTCCTGGCCACCCCAGGTGTTACAGTAGAAACGGTGGTCCACAGGCCTTCAAGGTTTGCAAGGTCACGACAGATAACCAGGCACCTTTGGAAGGACAACCTTGCGGTTAGGGGCTGACTGCAGAACCGTTTGGTTTGGGGAGCCCCATGACTCCCGGTTTGATAACACCTCTGCTTCCCACAATACGGTGGGATTTTAGTGGGAACTTGGCAGATCCACCAGGAGCTGATTGTCCTACCAGAGAGCCCATCCCCACTCTTCTGCCATCCATCCTGATGAGTGACACCTGCCTCCCAGGAAGCAAGCAATGCAGTTGGAATGGTCCTCCTTCCCGGTGTCTTTTCTTATCAGGATAATGTCCTGTCAGCTGCCCTCTCTTCCTTATTCAACAGAGGCTCTCAACCTTCCTCAGGCCACGACCCTTTCATACAGTTCCTCATGTTGTGGGGACCGCCCCCCGACCATAACATTATTTTGTTATGACTTCATAACTGTCATTTTACTACTGTTATGAATTGGGCGACCCCTGTGAAAGGGTCGTTCAACCCCCAAAGGGGTCGAGACACACAGGTCGAGAACCGCTGCTTATTAAATCCTCAGGCAGGAACATGCACTGTCCACCTATATCATGGAGATAACGGGCAAGCTGATGCCCATTTTCTTCCTGGATGGAAGGATGGGAAAGAGGACAATCTACTGCCCTAGGGTTTGACTGAACCCGTTAAGAAGGCCTTACATCGACAGCGTTGCTGAGTAGCATCACCCCAAATACTGATCCTTCTAAAATGAAGCTACGCTAGGGCTGTTGCAGATACCCTAACCGACTTCACAGCATCCAAGTGAGCTCCGCCAGCTACCTCTCCTATCTGCTCAACAAGCGTATCACACGAGAGAGGGACATGGCTTTTCGGCAACCAAGCCAGGAAAGCCAGCGAGGGCCCTGCCCACCGTAGCTAGTCTGCATAAAGTGTAGGCAGCCTGATGGCCTGGCGGAGGGTAGCCCGTGACCAGCTGAAATCCTCTTCTAATTAAAGTGTGCATCCTATGCATTTATAATGTTGACTGAAAAGCCAGCTTGGTTTTTTTCCACACCTTTTCTCATTTTATTTTTAATAAATCATTTTTTGGCGGGGCTCTTATCACAACCCACCCATTCATCTATTGTGTCAAGCACATTTGTACATACGTTGCCATCAGCATTTTCAAAACATTTTCTTTCTACTTGAGCCCTTGGTATCAGCTCCTCATTTATCCCTACTTATAATTTTTTGGCCTTCTATGGAAAGCTCAAGGACCCTGGAGGGGTAGTGGCTATGTGTTGGGTTGTGGTCCGCATGGATCCCATTTAGAAACCACCAGCCGCTGGCCAGGAGGAAGACGGGGCTTTCTGCCTCCGCAAACAGTTACAGCCTTGGAAACCCGCGTGATGAGCGGGCACCGACGCGAGGGCAGTGCGTTTTCCGTCGAAGGAAA
>NW_022103968.1:14851378-14854354 GCF_000313985.2 Echinops telfairi
GACAGCTCCTGAACTCTGTAACACATCTTTCTTCCCTCTCTTTCTGCACAGCCACGCGCCCAATCAGCAGCGCATCTCCCATGTGCTCCTCCCACCTCACCCTCTAGGCCCCGCCCTCTCCCTGATCTGGGAAACCAACCCAAGTGGCCGCAGATGCAGAAGGAAGCAATTCTCTTCCCACCACCGGCGCTCCTGCCGGAGACCCTCCGAGGCTGAAGTCAACTCAAAGTCCCTGGCAGGAGGTCTGCAGGTGGAAAGAGAATGGCTTGAGGTATTTCTTCCACAGGGCCTCTCTCCCCCGAGACCCCATGACTTGTCTGCGCCCCTCCAGAAAGGCCTTGGGTCTCGTGAAGCAACCTTCTCCAGGTTCTAACATCTCCTCCTCCCTTCCCCTCTAGAATTTGGGGTACTAACTGCTCCCCCTTACTGGTAGGCTCGGGGCAGTGCACTCTCCGTTATGGTTTACCTAAAACCCTATAACACCTTTGAAAATATCCCGTTTATAAACTATCCAAGTTGAACGATTCATCTCTTTCCTGCCCAAATCCCGTCTGATATGCAGATCTAATCGGAGACGGGCCTTTCCTGGGCCTAGCGTGTTGCCTGTGATTGGCAATGTGGGTCTCTCTTAAGTTTTACGTTCGGCTTGTTCAGTGTTCCTACGACTAGAAACGGAACATCAAAAGACAGTAAAACATTCAGAGGAAGAAGCCCTAGAACATTTCTTCCCAACTCCATACACCCACTACCATTTAGTTGATTCCAATGCATAGTGTCCCTATGTAGGGTTTCAAAGATTATAAATCTATAGGGGAACAGATGGCCTTGTCTTGTTTAGCATCCCAAGGTCTAAACCCATACCCTGAACCCACCAGGGCTCCTTAGATCGTTCCCCACTCCTTATAAAAGCCACAGTATAGTAACAGAAGAGCTCAGGGCAAGTTGAAGTGGACTGACTGCCACCAAGACCACATGCACACACACAAAATGACGCGAATCCCTGCGGTTGTGTGGCTCTAAGCCCATACCCATTCATAGTGACCCCCATGGGCCAGAGCAGAACTGCCCCACAGGGTTTTCTGGGCTGTTATCTTTGCGGAAGGAGCCCACCAGTCTTTCTCTGGCAGAGTAGTTGGGTGGCCCCACCTTCAGTCTTTGGAGAAACAGCTGAGCCCATAACCATTGTGCTACCATGACTCTTGGTGCAAAAATCTTATTTCGATGACTGACCAACGGGATGGATGCCAGACAGTGATGTCTATTCTGACCAACAGCAAGATGGTGCCTGCTACTCTTGTTCTTGTGGCAGGTGAAAATACAGAGCTCCAGGCAATGACAGGCCCCCGAGGGACGTAGCAGTATCCTGGATATTGTCATCCTCGTGGACTGGTCTTCTTAGGTCCCTTATAAACAGGTATGAGCTGATAGGTTATCTTGGAATAAGATCCCTCAGATATATTTGAAACTGTAAGGAAGGAGCGAGGGAAGACCAGATGTGCTAAAGCCCCACATTTTCTAGAAAGAAAAAATGGAATCCAAAGGCTCAGTGTGCAAAAATGGACCTGTGCATTCTTTCTGAAGGCCCAAAGTACGTGTTCTGTTGACATTATATCGTCATATAGTTCTTTTTTTAAAATCAGTTTATTGGGGGCTCATACAACTCTTATCACAATCTATCCATCCATTGTGTCAAGCACATTTGCACATTTGTTGCCATCATCATTCTCAAAACATTTGCTTTCTACTTGGGCCCTTGGTATCAGCTTCTCATTTTCCCCCTCCCTCACAAACTCTTGATAATTTATAAATTATTATTTTTTGTCATGTCTTACACTGTCCGACATCTCCCTTCACCCACTTTTCTGTTTCTGTCCCCCAGGTAGGAGGTTATATGTAGATCCTTATAATTGGTTTCCCCTTTCTACAACCTCCTTCCCTTCACCCTCCCGGTATCGCCACTCTCACCACTGGTCCTGAGGGGTTCATCTGTCCTGGATTCCCTGTGGTTGCAGCTCCTATCTGTACCAGTGTACATCCTCTGGTCTAGCTGAATAGTTCTGATCGTCATCAAAGCCCTACTGAGTAACTCAAACGCTACATCAACTGGACTGTGGAGCCAATAAAAGGAATGGATGGGCCAGTGCGTAGACTTGACCCGAGTCAGCCATTTATTTTAGAGAATCATCAATTTTGGTTACATGAGAATTTTTTTGCTCAAGAAAAGGTGTGTGTGCACATATGCATAGACATGCATGCATACATCGGTGTTTCCCAAAGTGGATAAAACTTCCCCTGGTGGGCTTTCAACCGCTCAAAAAATTCAAGCCAAACCCCCTACTATGGAGTCAATGCTGATTCATAGTGACCCTTGTGTGTTTCTGAGACTGTAAATGTTTTCAGGAGTAGAAAGCCCAGTCTCTCTCTCTTGATGAGCTGCTGGTGGTTTTGAACTGCCGACCACACAGATCGCAGCCCAGTGCATAACCACGCCACCACCAGGAGTCCCCCAAGAAGGCCTGCAAAAGCAAATGCCCTGCACGGCATCCTGGATGGCAGGCATTGGCACAAACGTTGGTTTTGTTTTTTCTGAAAAAGGGGTGGTGGGCCAAATAAGTTTGGGAACATGTGGGAGACACGGCACAAAGATCTGCGCAGTTCCTGTTGTTCACAAGGGTGGATCTTGGTTCTGGGGAACCTGTTGCTTTTCCTCATATAAGTTGAGGATACATTTTCAGGAAAAAGAGCACAAGTTTTTTTTCCCCTTAAAAAATCAGTTTATTGGGGGCTCTTACAGCTCTTATCACAATCTGTACATCCATTGTGTCAAGCACATTTGTGCATATGTTGCCATCATCTATTTCAAAACATTTTCTTTCTACTTGAGCCCTTGGTATCAACTCCTCATCTATTTCCGCCTTCCACCACCCTCCTACCTTCATGAACCCTTGATAATTTTTAAATTATTATTTTCATATC
>NW_022103968.1:14857120-14864388 GCF_000313985.2 Echinops telfairi
GAGATCGCTGAAGATACGAGTGTTTCAGCAAAGTATGGTGAAGAAACCAGATGGTGCCAGGCCATCAGTAAGAATAACATCCTATCTTCAAACAAGCAGCCATCTAAGAGAGGTGTCAAGGATGTCCACATGGAAGAAGCACATCAGCCGGTGTGACCTAAGGATTAAAATTAGTAAAAGCCAAAGGAGGGGATGGTATCAGAGCTTAAATTGTGAACACCCAGTTTGCAGAAGGCTCTGACTGAGAGTGGAAGCCTACGATCCATTTGCAGGGTCCCCACATGGACTATGTCTCCAGTGAATCCCCTCTGAATATAGTCCAGGGATGTGATCAGCCTTGCTGTCAGACAGAGAGCATTGTCAATTATGGCAGATGTAGTTAGGTTAAGATTAACACCCTATCATTTGATCTTCCTTTTGACCCACTTTAAAATTGTTTCCGTTTTTAATATTTTCTGCTTTCTCTTGGGTTGAGGTTTTCTTTTGTTTTGTGTAGTCATTCTTGTTAGTTTGTTTGTTTTCTACGTATGATTGTGTTTTGTTTTGTATGCGCTTCTGTGGAGGAAATCCAGGAGAGGTAGATCTATAGAGACAGACACTGGATCGGAGTAAGCAGGGAAGGTTGGGAGAGGGCGTGGGAAGGCAGGGAGCTAACAGTAATGAGTATGAGAAGAAAATGTTCTGAAATCGATTGTGGTGATAATTGCACACATCTCCTTAATTTAATTGCATGATTACATCGTACGATATGTGCAGTATATGCCAATAAAACAGTTTTAAAAAAAAGACAAACCTGGCATGATGCCTCTTGAGGCTGTATTGGATCACCCTGTCCAACAGGGTGGTCATGTCGTGGTCATGACTGGTCATAGCTGGTCATGCTGGTCATGCATTTTACCTTTGCCCAAGGTCAGCAGTTCCAAATCACTGGCCTCTCCATGGGAGGAAGGCAAGGCTTTCTACTCCTGGGCCGTGTGCATTTGCAGAAACACCCGGGAGCAGCTGGACCCCGCCCTGCAGGGTTTCTTGTGAGCTGGAATTGATCTCATGGCGGTGAGTTCTATTATCCTCAGGCTGGCTTCCATTTTCAGTGCCTCTGCCTTACAGGCTGGGGAGGGGCCAAAGCAGATGTCCATCAGCGAGACTGTGGTGTAGCTCATGTTTTGCCTGCACAATCCCATGCTCATTCCCTGCCATCAAGCCAGTTCGGACTCACAGTGATCCTATGGGACAAGGTAGAACTGCCCCTCAGGGTTTCTGAGACTGTCACTCATTTCACTAGCAGAGTCTCATCTCATCTTCCTTGCAGTGGCTGGTGGTGTCGAACTGCTGACCTTGTGGTTCGCAGCCCAGCAGGTAACCCACGGTGACACCAGGGCTCTTTGCACCATTCCATGTGAACAAACAAGGATCTGCCACCAGAACAGGCTTTGGGAAGCAGTGACCACCAAGCGTGTAGCTGAACACTGGGGAGCCTGTGGGTGATTGGTTTCCAATGACCAATATTCAGGAAACCTGGCACAATGGGCAATTTAGTAAAAGGGTCGTGAGAAACACACCACACCCAAACCAGAATATGCTGGTCTGTCACAGTGCTGTCCACCCACAGTTCCCCCGCCACATGAGGTCATGGAGCGCCATGGAAATGGAAGTACAGTAGTTTGAAATATTGGGTTGAATAAAATAATGATTAAGACCAGTTTCACTCATTTCTTTTAAAACGTAGTTCCCAGAAAAATCAAAAACACCTGTGTGGCTCTTGTTAGGGCTCTATTGACAATGTTAGTCCATGATACACACCTGGATTATAGGACATGCTTCCAAAAGTTTGTGGGGGAATGCCATTCTTTTTCAATTCTAACCCCCGCTCCAACCTTTTGAGGCCCCCTCTTGCATATGCCTGAATGTAAACTCATAATGCCAGAAACTCTTGCAAGGGTTTATTTTGGTTTTCCACAGGACTGGCCAAGGTTTTGATTTTTTGTCTCTTTTGGTAAACTGAACAAAACTTTGAAACATAATGAATCAGACAGTCAGGTCTTTTTCTGGATCATGAATGAGAATTAGGATAAAGATGCCCCTGGGGGAACATGTAAAGAGTCAAAGAGCAGAACAAGTTCTCAGCTTGTAGGAAAATATTCTCCCCACCAATGGTTATGGCTTCCAGCCCTGCTTCCTCGGATCACACTTCAGCAGTGACTTTGGACGTCTACTCTCAGGTTTTACTCCACTGGTGTAGAGAGAGAGGTGGGGGGCGGGGGGCTTCAAAGGGTTCCCTCAGATTCTAAGTCATCCCTCATATTTCTTCAGGAAAAAGAGTAAGTATTGGCTTGCTTATTGCTTATTATTTATGCTTCCACCCGGTTGGAAAGTGTTAACTCATAGCTTGAGGTCAAATTTGGCCCCGTCATTGCCAGTGAACACCCACCGAGAAAGGTAACCCACTGTTCAGGATTTATTTACAGATGTGCATATCCCACCAGAACTTATGACAGCTGGTTGATGGCCAAGATGTGATGGGGTGGCTGCTGCCAATACAAGGCCATGTATGTAGCCTGGGCCACAGAACGGCCCTTGTAGGGAAACAATGTGACGTTTTTCTAAGAAGAGGGTTTCACAACCCATTGGACTTTGTTGTACTGATCTGTCTGCATGTAATTCCTTTTCCTGTCCTTTCATTTGATTTCTGTGCTCAACCGATTCTTGCTGATGGATCATCCGTTCTGAAGCTGACTGTAACCTTGCCCTTGAGATTTCGGTTCAAGTCTCCACAATGTGTCGTTCCTTATCCCAAGCCCTCCTTGTGTCTCCTGTGTCCGCCTCCTCTTTTCCTTGCATCCTCAGAGCGGCTCTTTGGATCTCAGATGGTTGATGATTACAAGATGAGCAGGTGTTACTGCTCCCAGAAGGAGCTGTGTATTGTTGGCCTGAAAATTGAGTCAGAGGGGTGAATTCACGTCCACCTCGAAAGGGCTACTGGTGCCATGGTCTCAGGAGTGGCAGAAATCTCTACTTGACCAGGAAGCCCGGGTCTTTTTTCCCTTGAGTTTTGATCCACATTTTTCTCCCGCCGTATCCAGGATCGTCCAATGTTATTCCTCTCAGAACAGTTGGGAGTATTTGTAGTTGGGCACCATCTACGTCTTCTGGTCTCAGGATCATGGAGACTGATGTCCTTGGGGTTCGTTCGTCCATTGGACAAGTGGTTTACTTGTATCTCTGATTTTCTTCACCCTCCTTTCCTCTGGAAACCAGTAATTCCAAGGCTGTAATCTTTATGGAAACGGACAGTTACATCTTTCTCCCACAGAGCTCCTGATAGATTTGAACTGCCAGCCTTTCAGTAACTAGCCACGTGCTTTAACCATTGCCCCACCAGGGCACCTGCACTACTCAGTCCTCTGTAAAAGTCTTAAGACTAGTATGCATGAAAGAGGTTTTGAAGTAGCTTTCCCACATCCACTAGGCGCCAACTACCTGAGTTTGCTTTCCAGAGGCGATGAAGTTGGGCTCTTTCTGTTAGTCAATGACCCACTCAATCTTTTTTTTTAAAACCGGTTTGTTGGTATATAATTCACATAGCATACAAGTTAATCGTTCAATCATACGAAAAAGAGCTGTGTAGTTATCACCACAATCAAGTACAGAACATTTTCTGCTTTTTCCTACTCCCCATGCCCCCCTGACCTCTCCTGTCATGCCCCTTGGTAAATGATTAATCCAGTTACTGTCTCTGTAGATTTACCTGTCCTGGATTTCCTATACAGAAAATCCTACAAAACACAAACAAAAACAACGATGACAAAACAAAACCTAGAGATGCCTCCATCGAAAAGAAAGTAGAAAATATTAAAAACAGAAACAGCTTTCAGGTGCCCACTCCATCCTTATAAAATCCGTGATTCTCTTTGTAGAATGAGCCGAGACCGTAGTCCACTTTCACTGGCCGGGGAGCGCTAGAGGAAGGACATTGGCTCCCATGGCCACTCAGGAAGGGAGGGACTGATTTGCCCTGCCCATCTAGTTAATCTTTTATTATTTTTGTCCCCTCGAAATGACCAAAGGCTGACGTTAGCTGTGAATCACTTGACAGAGAATGATATGAAACAAATGAACTGCCAACTTCAAGTTTAAGGAAAACTTGAAGCGGTATCAAGTGCAATGCCCAGTTTGTGGGCACCATGTTCTGATTAAGGAGCCTGGTGACATTGCCGTTGTTTTAAGGGTCAGTTCCGACTGACTCATAGTGACCCTGCGTACAACAGAATGAGACACCACCCACCCTGCACCAGCCTCACAGTTGTTATGTTTGAGTCCATTGCTGTGGTCACTGTGCCCATCTTGGTGGCGTGATGGGTGACCCTGCAGTCAGCAGGTCAAAGCCATGGGAGCCATGCACCAGCTGCCCTGTGGAAGAGAGATGAAGCTCTCTGCTCCCGTGAAGGTGGATCGACTCAGAAACCCAGAAGGGCAGTTCTGCGCTGTCCTATAGGGTTGCTGTGAGTTAGCATGAACTCGATGGCAGTGAGCTTTTAGTATTCTGGTTTAGTAGCTGCCTGAAGCAGTTCTGCTCATCACCTCCATTGACGAATGAATGTCTTCTGCTGAGAAGCGTCTCACAGCCGCACGTGGTTTATATGGCAACATGAGCACTTGCCACACCAAGATGCCACACAGAGATGGAATGTTCTGAGTGTGTGCTCAGGAAAGAGACCTTGTTTGAAGGCAGAGTGAAAATGCCAAGTCGCTTATGCTGGCCACTGCCAGCCTGGATTAGACAGAGGCTCTTGCACTGCCATGGGGTCTCCATATTACTCAAGAGTCTATGAGATAGACTATAGTCTATCTCTTCAGATAGTCTATGAGACCACTACTCAAAGGATTAAAGCCAAGGCTTGCTGCCAAAGGGAACACACTTTGGAGGTTTCCAAGGGAGGGGCGGGGGAGGTGAAGCGTTGGCTTAGAAGGGGGAAGGTGCTGACTTGGGTGAAAGGGAGGATGGAGGCCCAGAAGAAGAGACATCGGGGGCCAAGTGAGGTAGGAGAGACAATAGAGGGGGTACTGAGTGGTTTAAACTATTGAATGCTGAGTTAGTGGTCTAAAATATACCCCCCACCCCAACCCCATTCACAGTAAAAAAAAAAAAAAATCACTTAAGCTGTAGGTCGTTGCTGATGTGACCCCACAGATTAACAGTGGTTCATAGTTCAAGAGAGCGGAAATACGGTATCTCTTTTTCTGGCACACATAGCCATATCTAAAGTCCACCTTGCATACTATTTCTACAAAGAGAACCCGCAGCTCACCCCAGGGACAACCTCTGAACGAGTGGAGTGCCTTCATTCCAGGGCAGGAGTCATGCTCACAGCTAGTTAGAAGACGCGGACATTTCATGCGAGAAACAGATTCTCCAGCAGAGGGGGTGGTGCACTGTGCCCCTAGTTCCTGCTCCAATAGCTTTTGAGCTGTTTGTAGGCATGAACCAGTAGCCTATTTTAATTGGCTATCTTACCCTCCCTGTACCCAGGACAAAGCATGGCCAAATTCTGTGAGCATTGATGGAGCAGGTACTGTTGGAAGGAGTTGATCGACGTGGAACTTTGGGATTGCTTAGGTGTCCCCGAGGACTCCCACTGGGGTCCTGGTGCTGCCACTGGAGGCTAGGGGACGGTGCTCGACTTCTCTGAGACTCTGGTTTCTCCATCGGCAAGGTGGGAGCAAGACCACCTCCCATTTCTTCCCTCACTTCTGAAAGCATGCACCTGGTGGAAGAGACCCACACCCAGAAGACAGCCGCCCTGCCAGGCAAATAAATGTGCTGTCACTCAGCCGATTCCATGCTGTAGCTGTGAAGGACAAGGTCGTGGATTGCCGCTCTGGTGGAGAAGGAAGGCTTCAAGGGAGAGGCCCAGGAATGGAGTGACTAACGCGAGTGCAGTTGTTTTGATCAGTGGGCGGAGAAGATTCCTAGAAGACAGCAGAAAGGGCATTCTTGGCTGATGGCACACAAATAATTTTTACTTATCTTGAAAGCTTACAAAATATCCATAATGATTCTCGATGGTTATCCTATGCATCATACCATGTGAGACTCACCAGGCACAAATGAAGGAGGGGGCTGTACACACTTCAAGGGCGAAATTCTGTTATCTTTTTATTCCCTTGTTTCCATGAACTGTTTGAAGCCCTTTCACATATATAGTAGAATCTCCCCCATTCTGCTGCTTTAAAATTCTGCAATTAGTTTATCCAGGAGCTCCCCAAATTCACATCATTAAAAAGCAGTGATGGCACCTGGTTCAATTCCTGCTCACAAAAAGTCAACAAATAAAATAATTATTGAATTGTTTTCCTCTCAGAGAGTAAAAATTGAACAGCTTCTACATGCACAGAAAATGAAGGGATGTTTTGATTGGTACAGTCTATGATGTAAACATAAACTAGTGGGAGTCGGTGTTGCATGGTTTTAACGTGTTTTTATTCTTACTCATGCATTGTTCATGGTATAGTTAGGACAGACCACTGCTTAAAGATAAGGCATATAAAACCTACTGATGATGCTCAAAGTTCATTATTGTACCATAAAACTTTAAAAAAAATCTCTAAGTTCTTATTCTCCAATTAAGTTTCATTCAATGCACAAATTTCAGTCATCTGATGAATATTCATATTCTTATAACTCATGGGATGACTATTATATTTCAAAAGGCAGTGTTTTAAAAATGGTAATATGTTAGTCATTATTTGGTTTTTAAATTTTTTAGCAATAAAGACATCTCTCGCTTACCATGTGGCATTTGGAGAGAATGCAGGAAGATGGGAAACCAGTTGCCGTGACGACCCTACTAGAGTGAAACACGATTTCACAGTTGTTCGTATGTTTGGGCCCGTTTTTTGCAGCCACTGTCAGTCCATCTGTGGAATGCATTCCTCGCTCGCTGCTCACCTACTTGACCCAGCACAATAGCCTTCTCCAGGTCTCTCCAGACAACAAGCATATAAGACCAAGTCTCGCCATCCTGGCCTCTAAGGAGCACTCTGGCTGTACTTCTTCCAAGACAGATTTGCTTGTTTCTTGGTTTGTTTGTTTTTTATTTGGAAGTTGGTGGTCCTCTCAGAATTCGTTGCCAGCACCATAATTCAAATAAACCCTTTCTTCTTCAGTCTTTCTTATTCAAGGTCTAACTTTTTTTTAAAGATCATTTTATTGGGGGGCTCCTGTATCAGGCATATTTGTACATATGTTGTCACATTTATTTTCTGAACAT
>NW_022103968.1:14865797-14866931 GCF_000313985.2 Echinops telfairi
AAGATTGCTATGAGTTGGAATTGACTCACTAACACTTCACAACCACAAGATCTTCTGGCTGCTTCACGATGGAAGCTTGTTAAAGGAGATAGACGTTCTTTAAGGTGCGATCCTGGAACTTTCTGACTGTATTCTAATTTGGATTTCTAGCTCTGTTCATAGCTATTGTGATGAGATGATCTTTCCCATTTACTTTATAAGCTCATTCTGAATTTACTGGGAGGCTGTAGCTTTCTACTTGGGGATTCATTTTTCCTTCTGATTAAGTTGATCTTCACGTACATTGTTATCAGGAAGAGTGAATGGCAAGTAGTGGAATTCTTGCATACCTGAAGATGTCTTGTGTTACCCACGTGCTCTGTTGACTGTGATAGATACCTAGACTCAAAGATTGTTTTCCCTTAGAACTTGAAAGGCTGGGCCCAACTGTCTTCTGACATCTCAAGTGGCCTCCAAGCCCCCTTTTGGAGTAACCCAATTTGGTCTCTGATAGCATTTAAGATCTTGTCTATATCTTCAGAGCTCTGACATTCCATCAGGATCTATCTAGCTTCCCCCCACCCCTTTCCCATCATTGTATGCGGTGGCTTGCTCTTCCATTCTGAAAACTTGTATCTCCCCTTAGATCTGGGACTTGGTCTTTGACGGTTTTCTCTCCTCTACTATCTCTGTTCTCTTTTGGGGACTTCTATTAGATGGATGTCGGACCCTTTCATATTTTAAAAATCTTTCCTATGTTCAATCTGTTCTTCCCACCCCCTCACCCTGGTTTTCTGGGAGATTTCTTTAGCATTTTCATTAAGCCAATCTATTGAATTTTTTTCAAAAACAATTTTTTTAACTTTCTTTATTTCTCTAACTGCTCCTTATATTTCCTTCCTATTTTTATTTCCTGGATGCAATACACCCTCAGAGACCTGAGAGGATAGCAAACTTTTACTTAAGTTCATCTCCTGTTGCGTGGAGTATCTGCTTCTCTAGAATTATGTCTTTGGGTTTTATCCCGATCCTGATTTCTGCTCTTTGGCATCCTTAACTGTTGAACAATTCTTAGTATTTTCTTCTTGTGTGTGATGGGATGTATATGGACCGCTGATGCCATTTCCTTCTCTGTAATTTTCTTGGCTGGCAGAC
>NW_022103968.1:14867841-14885180 GCF_000313985.2 Echinops telfairi
GGTGGTGGTGGTGGTGGTGGTGGGGAACCGGTGAAGGGACCCGCTCAGCATCTTCTACCAACAAGCCCTTGTCCTTCCCACGCTGCCCTCAGCAGGAAAGAGGGAGGACACTGTTCTTTGGGGCAAGTGGAAAGCTGTGACGAGCCCCGACCGGTCTACACCATTGGGAGAGAGATCTAGGGCGGGCAGGCAGGGAGGCTGCCATTCGGGAAATTTCACAGGTGGGCAAGGATAACATTGTGTAGGAAGTCCGGGGAGATGGGCTGATCCGGGCCAGTCACCACAAGTGATGGCAATGCCAAGCTGGAAGTTCTGGTTTACCAGAGACTTCGGTGCCCCAACCAGCTCTTGCTCTGAGCATGTAACAAGTGGAGCCTCCTCTCTTTGGTTGTACACACGCCACGAATGGAAACCCTCCTGTGCATTTGATGTGGTCCCCCCTGCAGTAACACTGCATCCTCATCGACATTTCCAGCAGCGAGTGGGCAGCGCGTCTTGTGCTGGAATGGAACCAGGGCCGATCCGCTGCCATTGAGCCACTCTTGACGCAGGGCGGCCCCTGGTGTTTCAGACTAAAACTGCACTCCACGGGGTTTTCGGTGGCCTTGAGCTTTCTTCCAAGGCACTTCTTGGTGGGTTTAAAACACCAGTTTTTCTCTAGTAGCTGGGCCCTAAGCCAGCTGCCCAGGGCCTTGTAAAAGCACAGTGGGGCTTCCTTACTGCTGACCGAGCTACACTGGTGTAAATGCATGTTCTCTTACTCTATGATCAAAAGCCCAAACCCAAAACCACTGCAGTCGAGCTGATTCCAACTCAGAGCAACCCTGTAGGACTGTCCCATAGTCTGTGTATGGACATAGACTGCCACATCACCCCTCCCCCGCCCCACGGAGCAACTGGGAGGTTTGAACTGCCAACCTTTCCATTAACACTGAGGTGCTATAGCCACTGCACCATCAGAGTGCTTGCTAGCACCAAAAGTACTTAAGAAAAGACTGATGCTCTTCAATTTAGACTCCTGTGACTAGAATTGTATTACTTTTGGTAACAGGTACCCCCTCCCTAACCTGGACAGTGGAGAAAGCCATTGCAAAGGACAGAATAGAAAGATTTTTATTTTATGTGTTGGACTTGCAGGGATGCCTACAGTTACAGGCGAGCCTGACACCATGTGCTGGAATAAGTAAAAAAATCTTAGAGGAGTGAAACTGAAAAGCCGGCACAAGACTGTCTGTGGAACAGTGAACTTGCATGAGACCATCCATGCGATGTTTGTTTTCATTCCAGACTTAAGTGTGTACCTTACTGCCAGCAGATCATCAGGCAGGCAGGATCATAGGACATGTTAGATGAAGGCCCCCCTCCCCACTGCACCTATGGTTTCAAGTAGCAATCTCAGGAAATGTGGTGTATGGTATATCATCTTTTCCCACTAGCTAAAGCATGGACCGACTTGGTAGTGATTTATCAGACCAATAAACCCCTGCTGCCACCAAGTTCATTCTAACCCATAGTGACCCTGTAGGACAGAGCAGAGCTGACCCATAGGACAGGGGGATCTGAGATTGAAAATCTTTGCAGGCACGGACGACCACATCTGCCTCCCTTGGAGTGGCTCATGGATTTGAACCTCTGTCCTTTCAGTTAGCAGCTCAATGCTTAGCCCATACACTACCAGGGCTGGGCTCCTTACTAGGGATGCGCTCGGAGTCAAAGATGCAGGCGAGAATGGAATAAAGTAGCAACATCTCCAAGACAAGCGTATATTGATGACCTGTTTATTCAGCTCCTGACCTCCTGCAAACCAGCCCTCCCCCGTCCCCTCTGTGGATGCCTCGTGTACCATCAGGGCAATTCTGACTCATCTCAGAGTCGGTGGAAGTAAAGCTATCTGTGGAATATTTCACAATTGCTGCTGTCATGTCCTTTGTGAGGCAAGGAAAATGGTAATTAGTGTGGCAATCATCAAAACCAACACTATAGTAATTCATGATGTTCTAATCAAATGTTTGATCCTCATAACCATGCAAGAAATGCCGAATCTCCTTGTTCGGCTAGAATTCCTCCCCCTGCCCCTTTTTGGACCTTGGCATTTTAGGGTTTTTGAAACCCAGAAAGAGTAGAACCCCCAGTTCCTGTCGGCACTATTTGTTTGGGTCCGAGGAGTGACTGAAGAGCTCGGCTCGCTGTGTTTGCAGGGAATGGATCCCATCTCTTAGTCCCTCTAGGGGAGCAGTCTGGGGGGGATGCGAAAAGGGTGGAGTTGAGCAGATAAAGGGCAGGGAGGACAAAGGAGACCATCACCATCAACTTCTTGCCTCCATATGAGAGCTGTAAAGGGTGTCTTATGGTAACAGCGATGTCCATTCTACTGTTAATGCTCCTCTCTGATTTGAAGCCGCTCATTCCAATAGCAAGATAACCGTTTGCATTCTCAGCAGGGCCACATGGAGGTGGCTTTGAAAATGTCTAGCAGGAGCCATTTGACCATAGCTCACCACAGCTGCCGTGAACTGACGAACATGGATGAAATGCTGTCTAGCCCTCCGTCATCCTCAGGGTCCCAGGCATGCTCAATCCCTGGTTGTAGCCATCGTGCCAGCCCGCCTCACTGAAGAATCCCCTTACCCCTGCCGACCTTCTGCTTCCCCAGACACAACGTCCTCTCCCAATTGAAGTTTCCGGAAGACATGTCCAGAGCCACTTTTTTGGTGGACTTGTCACCCAATGTCATTGGAGCGCCCGTTCAGGGCAAATGCCAGGAGGACACTTCTTTTCCTCCTGTCCTGCTAGATAGGGTCCAAAAGGTTCTTCTTCCTTATTGAATAAGACCTTCTAAAAATTCAGTTTTCGTCCTGTCCAACGCCATCATTTTTCTTGTGGAATTCAATTTGCCTCAGGTCCCTGTGCCTGCTGCTCGGGTCTGAGAGATGAGGCCAGGACCCTGCCTTTGCTTCCTTGCTGATATCTGCTCCATTTCTCTTTCACCCCCCGCCACCAATCACATTAGGGGAGGTCGGGTCTCCTCCGGCAGAAGCAAAGCAGGCCTCAGCCAGCTCTTTTCCAACATCATCTCTTGTAAAATGTGCTCTTTGCCTAAGTGCCAGGCAGCGTCTGGGTCACCGAGGGTGACATCATCACTGTAAGCCATACCTCACTTCCCAACAGAGCCTGGTTTCTTGGCTGATCTTAGCTCTCTCAAGAGCAAAACCAGACCCTGCTGGTCAGCAGGATCCCAGCTGAGAGGAACTGCCCTCTTCACTCTGTGCCCTTGCGGCTGACCCTAAATTCTTCAGACATTAAGGTTTCTCACCCTTGAAACTATAAAGTATTTTAGTTGCAAAAACCGCATTTCGCCTTCGTTCAAAGCAGCCTTGGTAATGCTGTGGGTTAGGTGTTGGACTATCTACTACAAGGTCAGTGGTTCAAACCCACCAACTGCTCTGAGAAAGAAAGATGAGGCCGAGGACGCCCATCGTACTTTGTAGTCTCGGGAACCTTACATACCCAAAACTCCCTACCATGGAGTTGGTGCTGACTCATCGTGACCCTGTAGGACAAGGTCGAACTGCCCCTGAGACCCTTTGCATGAGTAGAAGGCCCCACCTTTCTCCCACAGAGCTGGTGGTTTTGAACTGCTGACCTGGTGCTCGGCAGCGAGACTCATCACCACTCCACATAGAGTAGTTAAAAGTAAGAATCGCTTCCGTGGCAGTGGGTTCGTGTTCCTTTAATCAATGTTGTTTTCACCAACCTGTTTTTACAGTGAGTTCACAGAAGAGCCCAGGTGGTATAGCGGTTATGTGTTAGGCTGCTAACCGCAAGGTCAGCAGTTCGAAACCACCAGCTTCTCTGTGGCAGAAAGCTGGTGCTGTCTACTCCCGTAAAGAGTTACGTCTCGGCAACCCACAGGGGCAGTCCCACCCTGCCCTACAGGGTCCCTATGAGTGGGCATTTACATGATGGCGGAGAGCTGAGTCAGGGGTTAGGATTCCTCTGTCTGAGTGCGTTCAGAAGAGGATACTCACTGGTCCCTTCAGGCTCTCCAACACACGCATTGTCTGCATTGTCTGTTAATGGTGTGGAGAAGTCTAGGGCTGTTTAATGAGCTTTAATCAAGCATTTCTCACCTACGGGTGAACATGCAATGGACAATATTTGTGTGTGAATCTTGCTGCTTAGCAAAGGGTGCTGAGGGACGTGGTTTGGGGAAGACTTCGGCTCCCAGTGTGTGAGCTGACTGTCCCTTGCTTGTGGATGGGAAGGGACACCCAGCAGGCAGTGTCGAAGTGCCACTGCTGTGTAATTAGAAGATGGCTGTGCGGTGCCCAGTTGTTAGGCAATGGGTTTCTTGATTGGAATAAACCTGCTAGCCACGTGATCTCTGGTTCAACTAAGCACCACGACCAAACCCACTGTCTCAGAGTTGAATCCACCACAGGATGGACCTACATGGGGTTTCCAAGGCTGTCAGTCTTTACAGGAACAGCCAGCTTTCTGCTCTCCCCGAGAGTGGCTGGTTTGAGGAGCACTACTGGCAGAGTGAGTTATGCATTGGGCTGCTAATCACAAGGTCGGAAGTTTGAAGCTGCTCTGCAGGACAAAGATGAAGCTGACTACTCCAGTAAGGATTTACAGCCTCAGAAACCCACAGGGGCAGTTCTCCTCTGTTCTGTGAGTCAGAAGTCACTCAATGGCAGTGAGGGGGTGGCTGGTGTGTTTGAACTGTTGACCTTGTGCTTACCTGATAGCCTCACCGGTTCAACTGGGAAAAGTCTTAGTTAAGACTAGAGAGTATGACGTTATTGGGTAACGCTTCAAAAAGTCAAAGTTTCCGTGTCGGGCAGCCTCTCCTTCTCTGGATTTGCTGCCCTGGCAATGCGCTGGAATTCTACACCACGAACACGCACGTGACCCCTTTTCACCACGTTTGAAAGCCCTACAGCCTTCCTTCTCTAGGCACGCTCTGCACCCTGTATTTACCCAGGTGCTTTATGTGCAAAACAACCACAGTCCGTCCCGGAGAACAGCTGAGTGGCAACACTCCACTTATTTCTTTGTCCTTTCATTTAGAAACAGCTAGGAATAATAATTTGAGATTTCAAAGAGGGAGGGGAAATTGGCGTTTATGACATTTCACATGAAGGCCAGGGTGAATAAAATATGCAATTGCACAAGACTTCTGTTCCATCCTTCTGGTAAAAAGCCCGAGACGCTGACAACAACAGAAATAGGGCTAAAATATGGAGTCACGGTGATAGGAATGCTAGGCGTCATGCCTAATCTGATGAATTTAGTCAGTGTGACTGGCCTTTTGGCAGCTGTGAACTTGACAACCCTGTGAATGCCAAGTGTTTTATCACTGGGCAATCCAGTGTGAGCCTTTGTCTGGCGCCCGGTGCTGCTGCCCAGTCAGGAGGACATTATCAGGACCTGAGGTTCCAGGCAGGGCCCTGGACTGGAAGGAGGGGACATGGCGTGACCCGGGAGCCAGGACCCAGGAGCTCAGAGAAAACAAAGCAAAACAAAACAAAAAAGCATGTATTTGGGTAGCAGGGTAGCATGAAGCCGATTCCCACCAAGTGGAAATCAAGCACACCCCTGTTTCCTACATTTCTGACACCTGCCCCTGGTACACTCAAGCTCACTCCCTCTGTTCCTAACCCCCCCCCAAGGGAGAGATCACACCTTACAAGGTAAGAGGATACCGTTCTTGGGTTTGTTAATTAGCCTGACCAACTAACAGAACTCCTGGAAGACACTCCACTCAGGATTGCTGCTTTTGTGATGGAATCTGGGCCAGGGTCATCCAGAGACCAGACGAGAGGGGGCGCTGGGAAGGTTCCCGACACAGAGCCGCTGGAGCGCAGGACACGTTAGCCTCCCTTCACCAACCAGGAAGCTCTGTGACCTTCAACAGCCGGGAGGCTCTCTCGGGCCTCCTGAAGCTAGTTGATACTGGCTGCCAAGTGAGTCTTTTCTGGTCTGGCCAGCCCCCATCTGTCAGCCCAGAGTCCCAAGTGTGGCGTGGACATCCCTGACCCGGCTCCACCATCATGCCCTGGGCCGTTTCTCTGGCGCCAAGGACCAAGGCCATTTTACTTTTAGTCCACAGTGGGGGAGAAACCCCAACCCAAACTCGGCTAGGCGATGCGGACTCAGAGCAGCCTTAGAGAACAGGGTAGAACTGCCCGCTGGAGATGCTGAGCCGGTCACCATTTGGGCGAGAAACAAAGCTGGGAGCCTTCCATTTATCAAGCCTTATATTTTCACAAAGGGTTTTCAATCATTTCCTTTCATGGGTCCTTTTGTATGTGATTGACAGCTCAGGGTGGGTGTTCTTATTGGAGGGGTTAAACTGAGATGGGGTTAAACTTGACTACTCGAACCCTTGACATGGACGTCCCAGAGGAGCGCCAACCGTTAGTCCATGGAATACAAACCTAAAGTAGGTGGTTTGGACCCCACCACAGGTGCCCGGGAAGACCCCAGCAACCTGCTCCCATGAGTCCCGTGGTGCAGCTCAACTACACATGCAGTCGCCCTGAGTCAGAAATGGACTTGTCAGCAACTCACAACGCACCTCGTGCGGTGATGCCAGCTCCCTTTGACCTCTCAGCCAGTAGGTCTACCTGACGCCGAGGATGCCCTCCTCTCTTTTCCCGTCTGCAGGACATCTTCGGAGCGTTTGCAATCAGCAGCAGGCTTCCCGGTGCTCAAAAATAACTGGCGAGGGATGGGAAGTGTGGATGATGGGTAATTCAACCTTGCATCGGGGCAGCACGCACTGAAGGAAAACACACACCACGCCTCTTTCCCCAGTCCTTCCGGATGAGGTCATTTTTTCCGAGAGCCTGTACCTCATATAAAAAAAGGCTCAAAGCCCACGCCTTGTCTCACACCCATGTTTTGTCAGGGAACCGAGCCCTGGTGGCCCATTGGTGAAGCGCTCGACTGCTAACCCAAAGGCTGGTGGTTTGAACCCACAGGCTGCTCTGTGCATGCACGATCTCTCGATCCCCGTCCGTGCAGATGGCATCCTGGGAAATCCTATGGGGCAATTCTCCTCTCAGGTCGCTCTGAGTGGAAACTGAGTAGGTGGTAGCGGGTTTTTGGAGGAAGCCACCACGAACAGCCAGGCTGCCAGAAAAAGAGTCTTTCCAAACAATAGTATCTTTGAAAAAAAGAAAAGAAAAAAATCTAGTATTTAAAATAAATAAATAAAAAGCCTATCTGGTTGAGCTGATGATAATCATTAAGGAATAAAAGGAGGCATATGGTTTGGGGAAATCCATTCTTTCTTTCTTTGTCACGTCATTTCGAATTTGTCCTGGCTCAAAGCTGGGTGCTGGATGATGGGGTGTGGAGGACAAGCCTGGGAGACCTCCCGGCTTCCCAGAAGTGTCCATCTCCAGCGGGCGGGGCATCGGTGAAGTGGTGTATGCTTAGAAGTGGTTTTAGGATCGTAGGAGGAGGGGTGGGGACAAGGAGGACAGTGAGGCTCCCTGACGTGAGGAAGGAGCTTGGATCTTGCAGGAGCTCATCTTTCTTCCTGAGCTGTCCAGGGGCACACCCTCTGGTGGCACACCCCTGCTGGGCGTCCGACTCAGCCCACAAGGTCCTGGGAGGGAAGCCAGGGCCTCCCTTTTCCCTGCAGGAGTGGAGGCAGCGCTCCTGTGTGCCAGCCTTCCCCAGGAAGAAACGCCGTCACCTTAGTGCTCTGAGCATGCTCGCCACCCGGGGCCTGGCTGAGCACATGGACCCTTGTCATCACCTCGAGGACTACAAAGGTCTGTCCTTTCCTGAACTCGGCATACCAGCTGACGGGGGAGGCGGTGGGTTTTCAGAGGAGGGATAAGACGGAGAGACCTTTCTTTTCTTTTCTTTTTTAATTGGGTAAAAGAATCGTTGTGCTATGAGAACGTACAAGAATCTATTTGCATTCCTAATTCGTATTTGCATGAAACGAGATAGGAGTTGGACAGGTTCATAAAATGGACAGTGTCGTAGTAGGAGCTCCTCTCAAGCCAGCCGATTGGTGCACTTTCAGGCGCATTTGGCTGTAGGAGCACTTTATGAAGAGTCCACACGGCTGCCAGGGGCAAACGTCTGTGGTCCCATCTTGCCCCTGCTTGCGTTTGGCTTTTCCTTCCCCACATCCACCGCAGCACTGTGTGTCTTAGTTCAACGGCCTCTTTCTTCCCCCGTATGAGACCTGTGTATGAGGTGCAGTGTGTGTGTGTGTGTGTGTGTGTGTGTGTGTGTGTGTGTGTACTTTGATACTGTCCCTAGCATGCTTTCCCTCCATTGCTTTTTACTGGAGAGGTTTGTTCTCTGGTGAGGCCGCTTTTCAGAAAGCACCCAGCTCATTCCGGGCAGCATCCCCAGGGGCTGACACCCAACACCACATCCTGCAGGCGGCAGCCAGACAGCCTCTCTGGCTTGCGGGGCTTGCTGAAAGCGGCCGACCCCATCAGGAGTCACCACCCCTTGGATAGTGGCCCTTGGAGATAAAAGATAAAAGACGGTGACTGGTTTGGATTTCTGGAGAGTGGAGCCGTGGGCAGCTCCATAGAAGGCAGCCGCTCACTGTGCTGTCTTTACTTCCTGCTGCCCCCTCCTCTCCCTTTACCAGGGCCTCCAGGGAGCTTGGGCTTCGCCGTCCGGCCCGGGACTGGCAGGACCCGGGCACCTGGGCACGCTGCCCTTCGCATGCACATGCTTGCTCAGAGAGGTGCAGAGCAGTGGAAGGCTGGCACACTCTGGCGCTGATGAATAATGCGCAGCTGACTCGGGGCCGTAACATTCCCTCCTGTAAACGAACGTTATTGTGAAA
Organism: Echinops telfairi; assembly: GCF_000313985.2. NCBI lineage: Eukaryota > Metazoa > Chordata > Mammalia > Afrosoricida > Tenrecidae > Echinops > Echinops telfairi. The sequence goes on from NW_022103968.1 coordinate 14,876,678, forward strand.
GGCAGGGCCGACAGAGAGCACTCTGCCTTCCTCATCGATCTGCCCGAGATGTTTGCCGGGAGAGGTGACGAACACTGGGAGAACAAAATCGAAAGAGCAATGGTCTCACGTGGGCACTCAGCCAGGAACTCTGTCCCCCACTTGTACAGTGGGACATCTCCCGACAGTTTCAAGAGACCTCTGGATTTTTCCACATGCTCTCTCCTGGAAGGCAGACTCAGAGTTCTGCACATAATTAGAATGAATTAACGTAGAGAGGTGGAAATGCTGATACTCTGAATTTCCCAGTCTGGGAGGCGTCCTGGAGGGAAAGTTAGGGAGACTCAATCTATACAGCTTCATGTCGATCAGCGGTTCTCAGCTTGTGGGTTGCAGCCCCTTTGGGGGTCGAATGACTCTTTCACAGGGGTTGCCCGATTCATCACAGTAGCAAAATGACAGTGATGAAGTAGCAACGAAAATAATTTTATGGTTGGGGGCGGTCACCACAATATGAGGACCTGTATGAAGGTGTCGAGGCATGAGGAAGGTGGAGACCCACTGAGGTTGATGCACTTGGAGACCCCCATCTTCCTTGTGTTATGAAAGAATGGTGGGTTTTAGTTCTGAGGCCCCGGAGGGACCACCCAGACCACGCCTACTTCCACAGAGTCAGTTCCTAGCAACTCCGTCAGACAGAGCAGAACGCTGCCCACGTCCCGAGACTGCCAGTGTTTACAGGCCCAGACTGCCTCATCGCACCCCACCCCCACCCCTTCAGGGGCTGGTGGGTTTGCACCATCAACCCTGGGATTTGCAGCCTAAGACTTATCCCCCAAGTGCCCTCAGAGCTCCCTAGGAAAGGTCAAGCGGACTTTTGCTTTTAAATGGTAAATGACAGGTGGCAAGGGTAAGGAAGAAAGTCCCGTTCCGGTTCGACTTCCGCAGTCAAACAAGAAAGGCCTTCTTTGCTGGCAGCTCTGCCCCTGCCTGTGGCACACCGGGTGTCCAAGCCGCTGGCAGCCTTTCCACTCAGCAGCAGCTGGAATCTACAGAACATGTATCTGCCGCACGGTAAACAGTTGGCTTCAATCTCAGCCATAATTAAATTGGAAGTTGGCAAATTATTTTGCGATTCAAGAACGGGCCCACCTTATGTTTGGAGCATAAGGGTTTCCACGATTCCGCATTGTTGCAGAAGTACTCTCTCCTTCGAGAGTGTGGATGACACATTTTAATGAACTCTCTTCTTTAAACAGAAGCAGTCTTTTAAAGAGACATACAATGACCGTGCTTGACTTTTGTCTCTTCTCCTCAGTCGTGGGCTCTGGGGGAGAGGGAGCGGCTGGCGACCTGCTTCTGTGAGGAAGACAAATTAGGAGACTCACTGGGGGAGTTCTGCTCTGCCCTGGGGGGTGAGGGGATCTCTGGGATTAAAAAAGGGCTGGAAGGACATACAACACCATGCTCAGTAGCAGCCTCTGATGCTTCAAGGCAAAGCTTTCACCCGATCACTTAGCAGCGATTCTCAACCTGTGGGTCATGACCCCTTTGGGGGTCGAAATACCCTTTCACCGGGATAGCCCGATTCATAACAGTAGCAAAATGACAGTTAGGAAGTAGCAATGAACATAATTTTATGGTTGGGGGGTCACCACAACATGAAGAACTGCATTAAAGGGTCTCGGAATTAGGTGCAAGGTACCTCTCCTGCCCCAGGAACCTTCTCTACCCAACTCCTCACTGCCTGAGATTGGGGATTTAACTTCTCATTGCTCAAATAACAGAGGAGCCTGGACAGGGTAGTGGGTGAAAATGAGGCTGCTAACTGCAAGGTCACCAGTTTGAATCCTCTCTGCAGGAGAAAGACGAGGCTTTCTACTCCCGCAAAGAGCTAGCATCTCGGAAACCCACAGGAGGTCTCTCTGAGTCAGCATGGACTTGGTTTGGTCCTACAAATGTGTAATTGTGGACCTGCAGCGGGAAGCATGTTCCATCTGGAGCCTGTGGGTCTCGGTCCGGTGCCTGAGCTCTAGAGACGAGCGTCGGGTCTTCTTTCATCTTGGGTACTTCTGGTGGTATCACCTCTGGCACCTTCTCAACTTCTCTCTATGCGTCAGTGTTCTCATCTATAACGTGGAGTCAATACGATGACCTGCTTTGGTCAGAGTCAAGGATGAGGATCCCATGAGGATTTTTTTTTAATATAAAGCAAAAAACTGTAATAATGAATGGGTCTTTTAACTACCTATTTTATTGCCACCTGAGAAATTCAGATCCTTGCAAATGATATAGTCGAATAGGCCCTCATCCTAGCTTGGTAATTTAATCTTAGGCTTATGTGTATGTGTGTGTGGTCTTTATTTATTCTCAGTTACACAAGAATAAGTTTTCACTGTGAAAGGTGCAAACGAGATCATCCTCTCTCACTACCATCTAATTGATTCTGACTCACAGCAACCCTACAGTACAGGGTAGAACTGCCTCCCCGGCCCCCCATGAGTTTCCAAGACTGTCACTCTTTATGAGAGCAGAAAGCCCCATCTGTCTGTCTCCTGTGGGGCTATTGGTGGTTTCAAACTGCTGACCTTGCAGCTAGCAGCTCAGTGTGTAACCACGGTACCACCAGGGCTCCTCCTGCAAACACATTAAGAAAGGCTGAAACAAAGCAAAACTCCCCTGCTCCCTCTCAAAACCTAGAGTGTCTGATCAGATTCTAAAAATGTGCTTCCTTTCCATCAAAACTGGGCATTTTCCTAGTTGTGAAAGTTAAGTCATCATAAACACAGGGTCACGATGGCAGTGAGAGTTGTGAGTGCCAGGAACAGCAAACCCAAACCTGCTGCTGTCAAGTTCATTCCAACTCATGGTGATACACAGGACAGGTACACACCACAGGGCCAAAACCTGTTTGCCCTTCCACCCTGTTTCCAGAGGGGGAAAGAAAAAGCTCCCCGATATTCAAAGCCGCTTGTACTCTAGCCCCTGATCCAAGATCAAGTGCAGGCCCTGCATTTGCAACTCCCCCGGATTGATCCAGCTCCCCAGGGGGCAGTATCACCCACTTTGGGGAACCCTGCTCCAGATCTTTATGGAAGCTGACCACCTCATTTTTCTCGGCAGAGAAATGGTTCGGTTTGAACTACTGGCTTTTTGGGGACACTTAGCTGACCCATGCCTACCCCACAGTGTCACCAGAGCTAGAAGACCCAAACTTCTAGAGTGAGATATGTACTAGAGAGCTCCCTGGCCTACCTTTCTAAGCTTTCTATTATAGAAAGTAGCTTCCCTAAATGGGCCTTTAGCCTTTATATTTTCCATCAGTGAATAATCTTATAATTTGCTAAAAGGTTGACAAGTCTTTCCAGTTTGATCTAGTTTGGGGAGAGGACAGGACGCAGGGATAATCCTGGTGACTCACTGCCATCCAGTCTCTGCCAACTTACAGCCACCCGACCGGACAGGGTAGAACTGCCCCCGTGGGGGTCTGAGACTGTAGCTCTTTATGGGAGTAGAAAGCCTTCTTTTTCTCCCTTAGAGCGGCTGATGGTTTTGAACTACTGACCTTGTGGTTAGCAGCCCAGCATATAACCCACTACACCCTTAGGGTTCCTTTAGTCCTGGAAAGCCCTTAAAACAAGGGCCCTTGGGCTTTTTCTTTAAATGGCCAGGCACACACATCTCTGTTTAATGGGATATTCCGTCTCTGTGGCTGCTGCCACTTCCTCTTTTTACCTTCTGACATTACGTTCAAAATGTAAAAAGCCAAACAAACATGTTTAGTTCAGAGACAGCACAAAAAATGGCCTGTGGGTCACTTTGGGTCTGCAGGCTGTGGTTCATTCACCCCTGCCCTCAGAGCCAGATGGCCCAAGAAGCAAGGGAAGCACAGGCTAACTTGTGCTGACTTCCAAATCTGTGGTGCATCGTTTAATTTTTAAATTCTTTTTATCACTCTGAAGATTCTCCTTCTAGGTCTGGCGAGCACCTGCCCCTCGGCCAACCTCCTCACACCTTCCTGCAGAATCCAGGCCTCCTTCCAGACTGACAGTCTCTGATGGGTGGAGTGCCCGGTGAGCAAGGGAAGCACGGGTTTGCTTGGGCTTACCTACTGATGTGTACTGACCAGTGGAAAACAGGTGAAACGGTCCACTGCAGATTAGTAAGTAGGCACCAGTAAGCCTCTGCTTACCTTGCTTTTGGGATAACCCACCCCTGCCTGCCCTGGACTCATAGAGGAGCAATGACTATGGAATGAGTGGTCTCATGAAAATGAGTTCACATGTCGAGAACATGATTTCCTCTTCCTGGTTTAATCATCCACCACACTGTCGGCTCCGTACAAAAAGAAGCTGCCTAACCTGTTAGCTACTGTTTATCAGCATCTACCTAGTACAGTGCTTGGTATTGAGGAGACAGTAAAGGATGGTTTCGAATGAAAAAACAGGTCACGTGGCATTTGTATGACTTAGTATTTAAAAAATCAATACTTCCTGGACCTGCCTTCCCCGTCCCTAAGGGCCTTTCCTCTTTGTCTCCAGTGTGTTGTTCCGATACGTGACACATAATGCCTTTAAAAGCTCACAGTGCTGCACATTTCTAGATTTTTTTTTTTCATTCTTCAGGATGCAAGAGAGCTCAATCCTAACCCACCCTTGCCGTAACACAGTCAGGACTGCCCACGATGGAAAACCCAACCCAACCCAACCCAAACCAAAGGAAACAACAAACACAAGGGATCACCGGATAGTCAGCTGGCTGGGGAGGGGGTTCAGTACCAGGGGCAATGGTTGGGAGGGATGGAAGACGCTGCCCCCTCCTTCTTGGCCCATTTCCACACAAGGAGAGGAAGGGAGCCAGGGAGCTTTCAGCTCAGCACAGCGCCTCACCTCACTGTCAGCTGGCTCAGCAGGGTTTGGGGCCGGGCTTTCATGCGTGTTTGGTACCTTTGAGTCGGTTGCAACCCAGAGAGGCTGCATCCACAACTGCAGGGCACGCCGCCCCATCCTGCGGCGTCCTCGGCTGTTTGCGTGCTCCAGCCCCTTGGTGCAGCCAGTGTCAACCCATCTTTTTTTTTTTTTTTTAAAGAACAATTTCCATTTTATTTCCTTTCAGGTTTGTTTTCCTTCCACTTCATATCTTTCCATGGGCTTTGAAGGTGGTCATGGGGCAGCACCTGTAGGTCTAAATTGGGGAGCTGCGGTGGCGGGAGGGGTTGGTCCTTCTGGGCTTCACGTGACTGGTTCCTGACCCCCCCTGCTGTGAATGAATGGCACAACTCACACAATCATGTAGCTTCACGTACAACTTGGGAAGCACGTCTGCTTCTAAGACACTTGTTCGGATGGCTGCCGCCTCCCCTATGTCTCTTATTATGAGCTTCTTAATGGCCTTGTCTTTGGGCATGCAGCAGGCACAGTTCATGGCGTGAACTGCACATGGCCGCGGCCTTTCTTAGCCCCACTTTTGTTACGCCTTTTCTTTGTCATCTCCGAAGCAAGGACGCGAGCGCTCAATCCATCTTCTTGTGGTTCTACCTCTCTCTCGTTGCTCTTCCGCTTCACCAAACAGGATGTCCTTCTCCAGGGACTGATCTCTCCTGGTAACACGTCCAAAGTGGGTAAGATAAATAGTCGCCATCTTTTCCTCTGCGGAGCTCTCTGGCCGTACTCCTTCCAAGACAGATGTGTGTCCTTTTGGCAGTCCATTTTCCATATTCTCCAGCACCGCAGTTCAAGTGCATCAGGTATCCTCCGGTCCCCTTTATCCCATGTCCAACTTTCACAGGTGTAGGAGACAATGGAAGATACTGTGGTTTAGGTCAGGTGCACTTAGTCCTCAAAGTAACATCCTTGCTCTTGAGTACGCTAAGGAGGTCTTGTGAAGCAGATTGGCCTAATGCAACCAGGCCTTTCGATCTCTGGACTGCTGCTTCCAGGAGAATTGATTGTGGATACAAGCAAGACGAAATCCTTGACAAACTTCCACCATGATCATTTCTTGTGTCCTGGCAGAGACGAAAGTGGGAAGGCATTGCGTAGTGGCATGGGAACAAAGAGGAGTGGTAAGTTAGGGCCATTGATGAGTCTGACCATCCCTTTTTATTCAGTAGCAGCAGCATTGGCATGAATGAACACATAGTGAGTCTTGGTGAAACTCCAGTCTTATACACAGTTCTTTCATGTTTAATATAGACCACTTTTTGAAAGACAGTATGACTTTCAGATACCTTGCCAGTCATATTTGAGTAAGTGACACACAGATGGAACAACCAACGAAGAAGATGCATCTACGGCAAAAACTGAGACGGGGCCCTGATGGTGCACCGGTCACTTGTGAGGCTGTTAACCACTTGGTCAGTGGTTCAAAACCAGCAGGGGAGGGAGGACGCTTTCCACTCCCATAAAGAGCTACAGTTTCAGAAAGCCACAGGGGCAGTTCTACCCCGCCCTACAGGTTTGTTACGAGTCAGAAGTAATTAGATGGCAGTGAGTTTTTGGTTATGGTGAGAGTGAAAATTATGACAGAGGAGGTTTGAACGTTCTGTGCATCACCATGCTAAGAATAGCCCAAAGCAGCCTTTTTCTGTATAGGGCCAGGGAGTAAAGGTTTTAGCCTTGTTGGGCCAAATGACCCATTATGACTATGCAATGCTTTGGTTTTAACCTTGAAAGTAGCCATAAATAATCCATAAATGAGTGGACATAGTTGTGTTGCAATAAAACTTTATTTACATGGACAGACACTAGGCTGCAGGCTGCCGACTTCTGGCCTGGGTACAGTGTTGAAAGAAATAAGCAAGGGTCTCTGGGAGACTTTTTGAAGAAGAAACAGTCAGGGTTGGTTTTGAAGGCAATAAAGATTTGTTTGACAAGAAAAACAAAAGAATGATTTGGTCATTCAATAGATTTATTTTCCAACAGATTAATGTAGTACAATCAAAATGAAAACAGCATTGGAAACTCATCATTCTTCTCAAATGATACTTGCTATAAATTATTTCTGCTTCAGAAGGCCTGCTGAAAACATATTTACTAAGGATGTTAATGTTCTTGCTTGGCTGGTAATGAGGGGAAAATGCTTTGGAAATAAATGAAAGAAATACCTAATTAAAGCGATTCTATTTTATGCCACTTTACAATTTCATTTGTCTGGTGTGACCTAGATTTTATAACAAAATTAAGGGGCTGAAGAAGAAGACAAAAAAGATTTGCTTTGTAACCATTGAGAAACAACGCGTAGAATTCAAGTGGGTGATTTTCCTACCGAATTGGTATTGCACCTGGGGTTGGCTTCACAGCCTTGACATATTTCTTATCCCAATTGGAAGATGGGATAAAGCACAGAATACTCTTACAAAATAAAATTTCTTTTTAAAAATCATTTTATTAGGGGCTCATACAACTTTTATCACAATCCATACATACATCAATTGTGTAAAGCACATTTGTACATCCATTGCCCTCATCATTCTCAGAACATTTGCTCTCCACTTAAGCCCCCAGCATCATCTCCTCATTTTTCTCCTCCCTCCCCGCTCTCCCCTCCCTCATGAACCTTTGATAATTTATAGTTTATTATTTTGTCATATCTTGCCCTGTCCGATGTCTCCCTTCACCCACCAAAATAGTTTCTTGCTGGAAGTCATAGACGCCAGCTTACTGGATTATACCTCCACATCCAGGCTTAGGTTTCTGCTGATTAAATTCTGATACAGACGAGTTTGGAGGGGAACTTATCAAGGGTGGGCGGGTGGAAAGGCTTTGGATTCGTGTCTTCATTCCATGGGAAGTTTTCTAAAGTCACATCTTTCTCTCGAGCACATTGGGGCTGTCTTCTCCCGGTGGAGAAAGACCAGGCTTTCTAGTCCCCTCTAGAGGGACGGTCTCGGAAACCCACAGGGGCACAGTTCTGCCCCGTCCTGTGGGGCTGCCCCTCGTCCAGTGGACTCAATGCCAGTGAGTTTGTTTTCGGAGGGTTTTTTTGGTGGAGACGGTCAGAATATACTTGGAATTGTATTGTTCAGTTTTACTCATCCCACTTTATTTACTGAGTTTCTGCTGTACAGGGAGTCCTGCTGACACTGTGGGTTAAGTGTTAGGCTCCTAGCTGCCTGGTCAGCAGTTCAAACCCACCAGCCATTCTGTGAAAGAAAGATGAGGCTGTCTGCTCCCCTAAAGAAAGAGTGTGGCAGTGGATTGATCAGGCACCAGTCCCTGCACTGAGACCTGGAGTCACACAAGCAAAACCAGTTGCCATGGAGTTGGATATAGTGCAGTGGTTCTCAACCTGGGGGTTGCAACCCCTTTGGGAGTTGCCCGCTTCACAACAGTAGCAAAGTGACAGTGATGAACTAACAACGAAAATAATTGTATGGGTGGGGGGGTCATCACCACATGAGGAACTGTATTCAAGGGTCGAGGAATGAGGAAGGTTGAGAACCGCTGACCTAGCTCATGGCAACCCCAGGTGTGTTAGGGTATGGCAACCCCAGGTGTGTTAGGGTATGGCAACCCCAGGTGTG
>NW_022103968.1:14885280-14892799 GCF_000313985.2 Echinops telfairi
CAACCCCAGGTGTGTTAGGGTATGGCAACCCCAGGTGTGCTAGGGTATGGCAACCCCAGGTGTGTTAGGGTATGGCAACCCCAGGTGTGTTAGGGCAGAACAGTGTGCCAGAGGTTTTCAATGGCTACTGGTTCAGAATTAGATCTCCAGGCCTTTCTTAAGCGGTGCTCCTGGTGCATTTGAAACCCCCAACCTTTCAGTTACCCATTGAGTCTGTTAACACCACCTCAGAGACCCAGGAATACAGCAAGGACAAAGATGTGATTCTTTCCCTGGTGGAGGTCACAGTTCTGGAGGAGGCAGAGAGAAGACAACCACACCTCACTGATGACTCTAGGGGAAAGGGTGGGAAAGCAGGCTTCTGCCCCAGGTTAGAGATGCTTCTCCCCAAGTAAGCACCCTTTCTCCTGCTACTTATCTTTAAAATGCCCCATAAAGGGACCTGAGTTCTCCACCACTCTCACTACAACTGAGGTCAGCAGTACAATCAGAAGGAATCCTCGGGAGGTTTCAAGAGCACAATAATTCACAGTCCCTCGATTTTCTTAGGAGTTCTGGTGGTGTACTGGGTCACACTTTGAACTGCTATCTACAAGGTCTGTGGTTCGAACCCACCAGCTGCCCTGGAGGAGAGAAAGGAGGCTGCATACTCCTGTAAAGATGTAAAGCCTCAGAAACCCACAGGGGCCACAGAGCGGCTAACAGAGGAGGAATCAACTTGAGGGCAGTGAGTTTGGTTGGTTTGATTTTCTTAGAAAAATGCCAATTCCCCATCTGAACAAATTCACCCTCTGCTTCACAGATGAGGAACGCTCTCCTTCTATTTGTTCGTGCTTTTCTTGGGAAGTTCTCCTCACCTGATTCTAGTTTGTTTATTTCCCTACTGCATAGCCATCCGAAACCATTGGATTACAGGTAGATCAATGTAAGGGACAGTGGCTACCCCTCCCAGTCACGGCATTACAGTGTGGCGTTCTGTGTGGGAGCGGCCAATGGGGGGCCATCACCCATGGATGACACCTCTGAGTACCTGGGTATGAGTGGGACACAGGTCCAGGGAGGTGTCACCGGCAGATCAGGAAGACTTTTACCATCCTGCCAGAGCCCTGGAAGCAGTCAGGTGTTCTGGTAGCAGGTGAACCCTACAGAAGCTTCAAAGGCCAGGACTGGGTGTGGGGATCCTGGGTAGAAACTGCCTGCGATCCAGTCTCCCAAGAAGCATCCTGAGTTTTAACATCTCTCTACAAAGAAGGAAAGCATATTTTTAAAATCTCGTACAAAGAAGGAAAGTGTATTTTTAGTCTCTTCGTGACTCTTGGAACATTCATCTAAATTTCTGATCTCCAAGGTTTTAACAGTTTGTAAAATAACACAATAATGTTAACGCCAGTAATTGAGGTCCCTGGAATGTTTTCAGTGCAGACCATGCGACAGGAACCAGACGAGGTCTTTACTTTCTATATCATCTCATTTAATCATGGGGACAGCTCCGAAAGGGGCTAATGTTGTCCCCCATCTTACAGGTGAGGAAACCATCGCTTATAGAGGTACCTGGCCCCAAGATATGTGGCTAGAGATGTCGAGTCCACAGCTGATTCAAAGGCTTCATGCCTTATTCATTGAACAGGAAGTGATTAGGAATATGGGGGGATTTTTGTAGCTTCAATATGTAATCAAGAGTAATTATTCAATACATTCGACTACTAAAAGGTCCCTTTTAAAACCATCCTTTGCTACCTGCTAAACTGCTTTGTCTTCTCACTTTTACCCTCCAGACGCACTTGCCCTAAGTTTTGCACTTACCCCCACTGACCCACCACCTTGAAGTAGATTCCAATTCATAGTGACCCTATCGGATAGGGTAGAACTATTGCTCACTAGGGTTTCCAAACCTGTCAATCTTGACAGGAGCAGACAGCTTCACCTTTCTAAGAGCAACTGATGGGTTTAAACTGCCAACCTTGTGATTAGCAGCCCAACACTTAACCCATGATATCATCGGCACTCCTAAAAGTTTTGCATTCAGCACCTCTTTTGTTTCTGATCATTAAATAAACAAGAAACAGCTGTAGAGCTTTCATCTCTAAAGAAAACAGAGAGTGTGGAAGAAGCAATTACTAGATGCCTACGATGAGCCCATCCTAGAAAAATAAAACGAAACAGAAAAGCACCTCATTGATGTTGAGTCAGTTCTGACTCATCGTGACCCTGGATTTAAACTGCCCCCTGGATTTCCACGGCTGTAAATGTTACTGAAGCAGACTGACCCACCGCCGCCCTTCTCCGTCAGTGGCTGGTGAGTTTGAACTGCTGACTTAAGCCCTGTGCCGCCAAGACTGCTTTGAGCCCCTCCTAGTGGGGTGATAGTTGAGATCTGGTAGAACCGAGTATCCAGAAGTTTCACAAGTAATTATGAAATCACAAATTGTGATGTGCCATGGGAAAAGATAAGGCATATAAGAGGGCAGTTGGGGCAGCCAGGGACACCTCTAGAGGAGGTGACAGGTAATCTGAGACCTGAGTGATAGCCAGGAGGGAGCTTGTAGCGATGGGAGAACAGCAGGCGAATTGGCCGGAGGGAGAATGTGTAAGAGGGCCTCACTCGGGAGCAAAGCCCGACGTGTTCAGGCAAGAAAACAACGGCCCCTGTTTTGGGTGCATGATGAGCGAGGGGAAAACCCTCAGGAGCTGAGGACACAGATTTGGGTGCAGTCTTCCCACGAACTTGGATTGCACTTGCTTGTCAGTGGCACTTGGTTGATTTTCAGCTCGTAGTGACCCCGTGACAGGTAGAACTGCCCCACTGGGGTGTTTACCCTGTGATCGTTAGCGGGGCGGATTGGCAGGTATCTCTCCCTCAGAGTTACTCGGTGGGTTTGAACCAGTCAGTAGCTCAGTTGTTTTATTTTTAAATAAATTATTTTATTGGCGGCTCTTACAACTCTTATAACAATCCATACATCAATTGTATCAAGCACATTTGTACTTATGTTGCCATCATCATTTCCAAAATATTTTTGTTCTACTTAAGCCCTTGGTATCAGCTCCTCTTTTAATCCCCTCCCTCTTCCATCCGCCCACCCTCATGAACCCTTGGTAATTTATAAATTTTTATTATTTTCATATTTTACACTGTCCGCTGTCTCCCTTCACCCACACTTTTGTTGTTAGTACCCCCAGGAGGTGGGGGCAGAGGAGGTTATACGTCGATCATTGCAATTGGTTCCCCCTTTCTCCTTCGCCCCACACCTTCCCCTACCTTCATGATATCCCTACTCCCATTGCTGGTCATGAGGGGTTTATCTGTCCTGCATTCTGTGTGATGAGAGCTTTTATCTGTACCAGTGTACATGCTCTCGTCTCACCGGATTTGGAAGATAGAACTAGGGTCATTAGAGTGGGTGGGGGGATGGGGAAGGAAGCATTAAAGAAGGAGAGGAGGTTGTGTGTTTCATCAGTGCATAGCCATGGCAATACCAGGGCTCCTTAGAACCCAAACCTTAAATCCACTAGCATCCAGGTGTTTCCCATCTGTAACCAACCCAATGCCATCAAGTTCATTCTGACTGATGGCAGCCAACTCACAGGGTTTCCTGGGCTATCAATCTTTCCAGAGGACAGAGCGTCATCTTCCTTCCGTGGAGCAACTGGGGATCGACTTGCAGTTAGTAGTACAGCATTTACTGGACAGTGCCCAGCTATCAAAATAATACTCATACTAATAATGAATAACAACAAGGATCGTAGAAGTACTGACCCACACAACAACATGGATGCGTTGCATCTATTGCTGAGCAATGGGAGCCGAGCATGAACTACTTCAGTGTGTGATCATCTATGAAGTTCACGAGTCAGTGCAACTAATCCACACTGGAAGTCAGACTGGTGGTTCCTGGAGGGAGAGGGGCTACAGGATTGACCAGGCAGGAGAGCAAAGGGATGTCTGGATTTTCTGGGGTGATGATGTTCTGGATTTTAATCTGAGGGGTGTGTTTCTATGGGTGTACACATCCTGCAAAACTCAACCAGCCGTATCCTTGTGATTTGTGGATTTTACTCTCTGTCAGATCTATATCAGTAAAACATTCAGCATTAAAAATAATTGCAGTAGATTTGAATAACATGAAGGAATGTGTTGATAAGCCAACAGCTATATATATGATACGATCTGAACAACACAAGATTCTGAGGTGAAAAAAAGGAAAGGAAATAGGTGATTGAGGACTATTTTTGATGGCTTCTGGATGACGCTGTTGGGTTGTCAGATGCTCTCAAGTCAGTTGCAATTCACAGCAACCCTGATTGTGTGCAATAGTAGGATGCATCACCGGTCCTGCCCCGCCTCACAATTGTTTTTATGTTTGAGCTGTTGTTACCGCCACTGTGTCAATCCATCTCGTCAAAGGTCTTCCTCTTTTACGGTAGCCCTCTGCTTTACCAATCCTTCTCCAGGGACTGGTCCCTCCCGGTAACATGTCCAAAGGACCCGAGATGCCATCCTTGCTCCGAGGAACATTTTGGCGGTTCTTCTTCCGAGATAGAGCCGATAGTTCTTTTGGAAGTCTAGGGCACTTCGGTACTCTTTGGGTGTCTACCGGCATTCAAATGCATCAACTCCTCTTCCGTCTTCCATGTTCAGTGCCAACTCTCACCCGCATAGAAAGCTATTGAAAATACCATGGCGTCGGTCAGTGCACCTCAGTTCTCAAAGTACCATCTTCGCTTTTAAACACTTAACAGAGGTCTGGTGCAGCAGGTGCACCCAGTGCTATGCACTGGCCAATCTCTTGACTACTGCTTCCGTGAGCATTGACTGCAGATCCATGCAAGACAAAATCCTCGACAATTTCCTTCTTTTCTCCAGATAAAATAATGCTGACTCATAGTCCAGTTGAGAAGATTTGGGTCTTTGCCTTGAGCTGTAGCATGGCATTATCTTTATTCCTTTCTAGTTTCCCACACTTTCTCAATGTTCTCTAATGGATGCATGTTCTGTAATCAGAAAGATTGAAATGGGGCGTGCTATGGCAGAGAAGATAGTTACATACAACCGGAAGGAATTACAGATCAAGTGTGAAATGTTAGGGCAGATCCAGAGTCAGGCCGGTTCCCAGCATGGTGGAGTTAAAAGAAGGTGTCAATGGGGTGGAGGAGGGAGGGAGGACAGATTTTGCGAGGAGCTGGGGTGGCCTGTGGAGAAGGAAATGGATAAAGACAGGGTGGGGGTGGTCAAATGGCCTGCTGTGACATTTCCTTGGCCCTTGGTCACCCTTTCTGTCTGACTTCACGACTCTCCACTTCTCGCCAGGTTCTGTGGTGCTTCAAGTATGTGCTAGCTTTTTCTGAAATGCTCACAAGATGAACCTTTAAGCCCGACTGACGCTTATTCTTTAAAGGCTCTTTTGCAATCCATTTGCATTCCCCCATATTACCATTTTGCTCTCTTCTCTATTTTGAGGCTTCCTACCTCCCCTCCCTGCTGTTCCATATGGCGATGTGAGTTTAAAAATTAATGGTGCCAATCCATTCTCTCCCCCTGAAATAAATAATAATTAAAAAGGAACCCAGAAACACACACACACACACACACACACACTCCACGAGTAAGAATCCATCTGTCCTGTTGAAGGCATCCACCACCCACTTCATCCTGGTGCAGGCTATTTTTGCTCGCTTGTCATGTGAAGGCCTGTGCTGGAAGCTTTTAAAGAATCCTTGAGTTCCATCAGAAAATGAAAAGCAAAAGCACTCTGTCTTATACCTAAGCCCGAATCGATACTCAGTCAATGCCGACTGGATTGCCTTTATACAGATCCTGGTTTTACCAAATTTGGGTGTTTCTGGGCACATTTTTTTTACGGATGGGTGCACACTTCTAATTACAAGGTAGAACCTAATACTTTCTAGCTCTGCCCTGTGTGTATCGATATCCTCTTACAAAACAAAAAACCACCACACGCATACGCACACCACCACACACACACATACCCATTGTTATCGAATCACCTCCAATTCATATTGACCCTGTAGATCCTCTTTCCATTGCTATTGGATTGGTTCCAAACTCATAGGGAGTCGATATAGATTTTCAAAGACTGTAAATCTTTACAGGAGTAGAGACCCTCATCTTTCTCCTATGGAGCAGCTGGTGGGGCTGAACTGTCAACCTTGTGGTTAGTAGTCCTATGTCTGACCTCCAGGGACACCAGGGCTTCTTAAAGATGCTCTTACACAAAACCCACTATGACTCATAGCGACTGTCTAGGGATTTCCAAGACTGTGAATCCTTATGGGAGTACAGAGCCTATCTTCCTTCTGAATTGTGATTGGTGTGTTTGAACCACTGGCCTTGCAATCAGAAGCCCAAAACTTAATCCAACCATGCTAACAAGGCTCCTCATAGGTTCTCTTAGGTGAATCTGATTACTAAATTATCAAATTCTCTTTGGTGTCCCAGGGCGAATCAAATCCTTCTCTGAGTGTTTTCTCACTTAACTGTCTCTCTCCCTTTGTTGGCTGAGTAAGTAATCCCATTACCCTGGGTTCCTGGAATTTTTAATCAATAACATGTATGTGTCTTTAATTAGGATGCTTGGAAATACTGCTGCATTGGGCCATTTAGCTAATGCAATGAGCCTAGTGGTTCAAGCAGTTGTGGACAGAGAGCATCAATTTAAGGAAATTGAATCCAGATGGGCAATTTCAATATATATTTTTTCCAAGACAGACCACATGAAATATTCACTTCAAGGTCCAATGTTCACACATAATTGTGAAGCAGCTCGCCTGCAGCAGACACAGGAACGAGGTAGACTGCCTTTGCTTTCAAGGCACTGGGAGCTCAGCGATGCCTTTCTCAACCGGCCACCTGGCCCATGCCCACAGCTTCAGCTTTAACTTCCCCATGGGCACACAGCGGCATTCCCCGTGATTTGCTGAATATCAGAAATGTTCTGACGACCTCTTAAACCCATCATTACATCTGAAACCCCCCCAGTGTCACCTTTTCCCACCCCACCCCACTCTCTGTACAGTTTCTTGTCTCTTCGGTACTACGTTCCCCCACCGGCTCAGGCTCTCATCACCCCTCTACCCACACCCTTTACAAGTAAGGTTGATGGTGTTCTCCTGTTCCTGAGTAACCATGTGCATCATTTCCCTCTGTCTGTCCTTTGGAGTCACCTCCTGTAAACGGTTCAGTCCCCGTGGGGCAGGTGAATGCACTCATGGAAGGTAGGGATAGCTCAGTGGGGACGTGGCGCATGCGGAAAGATCTTAGAGTCATCGCGTTGTCTTGATCCACTGATTACCTGCCCACCTGCCTCTTGGTTATCTGACATGTCTCCCACCTCATCCCAGGCTGGGTGCTCTTCTTTCTCCTGTTCCCAGAGATGGGTGCGTAATCAGCCACTTCCTCCTTCCTAATACCCCTTTTGGCTCAGAGTCTTCAGAGGCAGACAATTCCTCTAATGGACCCCAATCCCCAACCACTATCCCACCTCCAGCCTTGCACAATGTG
>NW_022103968.1:14892899-14907093 GCF_000313985.2 Echinops telfairi
CCCCCCCCCCAAGTGAATAGCCTGGCACCAATCCTGGCATGGCTAGGGACTGCAAGCATAGGGATCGCACCTGTTCTTACTTCCAGGAGAGCATGGAATGGCTGCTTCCTGGGGGCAACCCCCAGAGGATAAGCGATGGCCCGTTGGAGAAAAGCTGACTTTTCCTTCTAGCCTGCACAGGTAGCACGTAATGGGACGCAAGGCTGAATCTCCGAAACTCGCTAGAGGTAGAGGTGACATGCAGTGGGGAACCAAGGATGACTCTCCACACCATGTGAGGCGTGAGAAGGTCGCCACAAAGGATGTTTCCATGATGTTCTGAAAAGTGTGAAGACAACCCATGCCTGAAGACATGGGGACAATGGTTGTCTCTGCTGAGTGGCGGGCAGTTACTGGCACGGAACGCCAGGGGCTTTCTGAAGCGATGGGCTTGTTTAATATCTTGATAGAGCTGTTGATTACATGGGTGAAGACCTTGACCAAACCTCATCTCACTATATTCTTATGATCTATGTCTTTCACTATATAAATTATACGTTCCTTTAAAAACAGAAACAAAATCAAGGGGGGAAATTGCAGAGTAGAGTATCAAATAGCCGCTTCCTCTTCTAAATGAGGGAAGTCGTTTGCACTTTATCTCACCACTCGCAATTATCCTACTAGCTGTTAAAGAGAAAAGGTTTCAGTGTAGATAGAAACAAAATAACCCAGCGGGGAAAGAAAAGGCCAAGTGCTTACATTTTGGTAACAATAGCAAGGTTGTAAAAGTTGCTGTGTGGATTAAGCCTCCGGTGGATTCCTTCCCATCACAGATTAAGCCTCCGGTGGATTCCTTCCGATCACAGACGGAGGGTGGGGACAGCCTTGCTAGCATGCAGAGCGCAGCGTTTTTGTCTTCCCGGATTCTGTTTTCTGTAGATGAAGTCCAGGATGGGTAGCACTTTGGAGGCAGGGACTACACTCATGGTTTCTCGAGGGGGTTGGTGGGAAGTTTGGGGGCAGGTATGGGACTGATGACAGTGGGTACAAGCAGGAAGTCAATGGTCTGAGTTTGATTGTGGAGATGGTTGTTTGGCTTTTAAAGATCTGATTGGACCATTGAAATGCATGCCATGTGAAATCTATCCCAATAAACGGTTTTGTTTTTTTTTAAAAGAAATGCCCCTGTGGATTTCTGAGAGCTTTAAAAAGAGAGAGAGAAAGAAAGACTTAATAAATGTTCTCCTTAAATAAAAATTTTTTTAAATGAGTTGCTTGTGGAAGTACCACTGGCACCTGAGCTTCAGTTGTTCGGGACTCCACGGGCATTTTGACAGTGGTTCACAGCAGAGATGCCAAGACTCAAATCTGATTCTATCATTTTATGCGGAACCTTCCAGAGCTTCTAAAAATTCTTATATTCCACTGCTTTTGAGTTCCTGGCATAAGTTGCAACTAGTGGCACAGTGCCTAAGAGTTGGGCTGCTAACTGTAAGGTCAGCAGTTCGCAACTACCAGCAGTAGTTGCTGAGAAAGATGAGGCTTTCTAAGACTTAGAAACTTAAAGAGTTACAGTCTCAGAAACCTAGAGAAGCAGTCCTACCCTGTCCTACAGGGTCACCGCGAGTCAGAATTGACTCGATGGCGGTGAGTTAGGTTTGGTTTGGGGTCTAAGCCTAGTGGTGGAGGGCGGGGATGGTGATAGAGGAAAGGGGAAAAGTTATATCACAGGTTTGGTCTGGACAGTCACTAAGACATAGGTTCCAGATGTAGAGCCCAGAGGTCATGGTAGGCCTGACCACAGCAGTGGTGGTGGACAGTATCCGTAAAAATTCTAATTAGTCGCAAATGTTTGACTGAGGAGATTTTGCTTAAAAATCCAGATTCTGGCACTACCTGGCTTGCATTCCAGAACAGCAAGATTGGCTGGATCTGAGTAGCCACTTCCTCTGGTCAATGAGGGATGCGCTTTACACTGTATCTCCCCACTCACAGTGACCTCTGTACCCACCTGCTGCTGCTTCCTACGCTCCTGCTCAGGCCTGTGAATATTTGAATGTGTGCAGCTTTTGAGTGGTCTTTTGTGGAGCCTCTTCTGTGTACCAGAAACTAGCAGGGCTTTAGCAGACGTGTAAGGGAGAGGCCACTCTTCTATCCACTCTGCAGCTGCCGAAACAGATTCAGGTAAGTAAAGAACTCCCTTGGGCTGACAGCAGTAAGCCAGCAACACAGCTTTGGAACTAGGTGTTTCTACTCCAGGGCCCCCGAATGAATATACCCGTCACATGACTGTGCTTTAAACTTTATTTTAAACATGATTTCACTCTTTGGTAAAAATGTTGTAGACGCTTCTGGCCTGTTGGGTTTGGGTTTTTTCCTAGTGATTTGTTTTGGTAGGACCATCCTTGTTTAGGTAACTAGGCATCTCTAGCAGCAAAAGGAAAAAAAACCCTCAAAACCAAAAAATGGTATGATATATAATATTTATGGTAAATAATACACTTGCACTGTGCCCAATCTCTATCATACTTATTTAAAAATGATAAAGAATGAGATTTTAAAACAACTTTAAATTGTCTTTCTATACTACAAATCTTGGGGTTCCCTGACTCCCACGGCATGTTGGAGGTACTGTGAACCACATTTACGTCTGCCTGGCTTGTTCCATTGCGTTTGCACCTGCAGGTACTGTGTTGTGGAGTGACTGTTCCGGACACTGCTGTGCAGCAGGCTGTGCCTTGCTCTGCAGAGATGTCAGTGCTGGTGTTGGGAGGCTTAAGGGATGGAAGGTTAGGTGGCGATAAGCTACACTTGAACTGCACACGTGCCTGACAGCCATTGGGACTCTGGCTTCTTTGCATGGACACTGACCCTGACTTTATCCCCGGCCAGGTCCATGTAGGCATGAGCTGACTCAGTGCTTCCTCATTGCAGCATGCGGTTCAGTTATATTGTGCGTATATTTTTACGCATGTATGCTTTAACATAGATCTGTTAGTTGGTATGTCATGTTTCGAACACCCAGACACAAGTGCAGACTGGCTTTATAAGGACACTGATAATAAGAGCAGTCATAATTGGAACTGAAAAAAAAGAGTATTCAACTTACGTCAGAGCTGACCTATGATGGTGACCTCAGAATAGGGTGATAGCGGGCGCTGGGAACAACCCGTGTCTAGATCAGTGGCAACCAGCAAACTAAATGATACCTGGCTACTGTGTTGGCCTTCGAACATCTTCATGTCAGAGACTGCCGGTTTTGTGTCCAACAAATTGTCCCCTCCAGATACAGGGTGTGGTAGCAATGTCCCCCCACCTCTCCCCAAGTGTAAAGACAGCAGGGCGTTGTCTCTGGCTGGGAAATGTGTTGTGTGTTTGTATCACCATCTTCTGGAACCTTTACTGCATCAACTTCCACAAAACAAAGGCACCTTCCATTCGTGTAGAGTTCAGGTTGTCTCAGAACATCTAATCCCGACTCTGGGTTTTGTTCTCAGGACCCAGTGATCTCCCAGCACACAGTCTGGAGCCCCAGGTCTGGACGAGGGGCTCCGTACGGAGGGAGGACGCCACTCTCTCACCTCATAGGACTGCTGTCCTGATGAACAAATGGGTGGTAATGAAGTGATTGGAAAAAAACCAGGGCCAAGAGAGGCTGTTGAAATGAGGAGCTGATGCCAGAGGCTTAAGTGGAGAGCAAATGTTTTGAGAATGGTTAGGCAATGAATGTACAAATGTGCTTTACACAATGATGTATGTATGGAGTGTGATAAGAGTTGTATGCGCCCCCAATAAAATGATTAAAAAATAATAATTATAATGAATCGTGTGAGGTGGGTGTGTAGAGGCAGGCCAGCAGTCCTCCCAGTGCCAGGCAGCATGCTTTCTTGGAGGTGTCTTTTGTCCTTGCTCAAAGGCAAGGCCGTCTTGGTTCTCCAAGCCCCAGCGGCAGCTGGCCTTACGTGGACCCCACGCCGACTCATGGCGACCCATGGGTGTCCGAGGAGAACTGGGCTGCACGACGTTTGCAGTGGCTGGTTTTTCAGGAGTAGACGGCCAGGCTTTTCTTTCCAGGCACCTCTGGGTAGGCTTGAACTGTCAGGCTCTTGGTTAGCAGTGGACACGTTAGCTGTATATAATCTAAGACAATAGCCATGTCCCCTGACCTCCACCCCCACTCCAGCGGCTTGCATGATCTGAATGAAGCTTTCTTTTGGATCATCTTCTACTCAGGATGCCCCCTTTCCCACTGTTATTCCACAACTAGTATTGTTGTTGCTGAATTGTCTCTGACTCACAGGAAGTCCATGAGATAGACTAGTTCTGCTCCATTGTCTCCCCAGGGTGTAATCTTTATGAAAGCAAGACTGGCAGGTCATTTGCCATACAGAGCAGCTGGTGAGTTTGAACTGCCAACCTTTTTATTATCTAGCTGAACACTTAACCATTGCACCACCTGCCCAATGCCCCACCCCCACACCTTCTCAGTAGATTTGTTTTTCATTGAATACCCCACTCTCCATGATCCCACCAGCCCAGGTTTGATCTTTCCCACTCGTGTGTGTTCCGAATATCAGAACATGGCACCGAGGAAGGTCAGGGAGCAGTTTGACACCCCCACCCCCATGTCTGTGAATATGAGGAGCACAATCACAATGCATCAAGTTATCCATCCAGAATATAAGACATGCTCTTCTGTTCCGAAACACACTTTCTTTCATGATAACCGAAAACAGGGACCTACCACTCCACGCTATCAAAAACTCTCACTCTGTCCCCACCCCCATCTTTCAGTCTCCTGATCACTGCTGTATACCGGCTGGTATTGACCCACCCAGTCACACAGGCACAGCGCCTGCATCTCCTGCTACCATACCTGCTCTTTGAGGGCCCTGGCCTGGTCATCATGAAGGC
This sequence comes from Echinops telfairi, assembly GCF_000313985.2. Taxonomy (NCBI): domain Eukaryota; kingdom Metazoa; phylum Chordata; class Mammalia; order Afrosoricida; family Tenrecidae; genus Echinops; species Echinops telfairi. Next base: position 14,897,793 of record NW_022103968.1, read on the forward strand.
CCGCCCTGCGGCAGGTGCCGAGAAGATGCCGGTGAAACAGGTTTGTAGAACCAGCTGCCATCGTGTCGATTATGGCTCATGGCAATCCTAAAGGACAGGGCAGGGCTGCTCCCAGGAATCCCGAGAGGACCAGAGAGCCTCACTGTTCTCCCAGGGGGCGGTTGCTGTGTTTGAACTGCTGAGTGTGTGGTTAGCAGCCTGATGTTTCTTTCTTTCTTTTTTTTTTTTAGTGAAAGAATGAAATCACCAATTATAATTAACTTTTTTTTTCAGAGAGACACGAGCAAAATGAATTATCTACCAGGTAGAAGATGTTAATTTTTTTTTCAAAGTAGGGTAACTTTTTTACAGGAGTAGGCATAATACAAGCTTCTTGAGGATAATTAAGAAAACTTTTCCCGAAAGATCCTATTGAATAAATCTTCATGTAAATGTTTCTCAATTTCTTTTTCTCTTCAAACAGTTTATGTTTGTGTTCAAAAATGTGATTTGACAATGTACCTTTAGAGATTTCTCTGGGACCATATCAAGGCCCAAGACTATTGATGATCAGCAGCACCAAGGCTTTCTTCCAGCACAATGTCCACCAGCACAGATTCTGGGACCAGAGGGCAGCAGGTCGCATCCTAGTCCTGTTGCTTACTACATGAGTATCTTTTTTAAAAAAAATCATTTTATTGGGGGCTCTTAGAGCTCTCCTAACATTGCATACATCAATGGTATCAAGCATACTAGTACATAGGTTGGCATCACCATTCACTAAACGTTGACTTTCTATGGGAGCCCTTGGTATCAGCTCCTCTTTAGCAGCCCTGTTTGGAACACACTTTGCCACCGGGGCTCCAGAACAAGTGAGCTCCCCTGAAAAGCGGGTGAAGGGACCCATGTCCACCCTCTGCCTCCTACATTTCTCGGTCCCCTAACCTGCTGGGGGTCCCTCTGTGAGAGCGCTGAGTAGGCCCAGGTGTAAGCATGAGCGGCCTCCAGGAAAGAAGCTGGGGACCCAGGAGTCCTGACCACAGGAGAGTCCAGAAGTCGATCACTGGGATGCTAGACGCTTTCTGCTAAATTGACAGCATGCCTGAGGCTTTTGGAGGGAGTCGGTGAACTAGAAATACTTTAGGCTGTGCCATCAGAAAAGCTGCCCTTCTGCATTTTCCTCCCGGGGGCATCTGTCAAGGGGCAGCTGGGGCGGGCAGGCACCTGCTTCAGGCCAGGTCTCCCTGCCACCTCCCTCACCCCATGCCATCAGCAGAGGTGCAGACTTGCTTTGATGATGGGGCTCCCGGGTGACGCTTGGCTCTTTATCTCACTGCTAGGACAGCCTGGCTCCCAATGGCCACCACTGGGGCAGCTTCTGCAGCTGCAGCTGGCCTCGGCCTCTCGGTCACCTGCCTGTCACTCCTTGCCTTCTGGTTCAGTGGCTCTCTGATGCCTTCTCACTGGGGTGAGAGCCATCCTGTGGTGTCACTTCCTACATGAGAACAGGGTCTCAGTCAAAGCGGTGTGGGCTCTGATGACGGCCAGGGCACCTTTTACTTCTGATATCTGCCTTTTATCCAAGCAGCGGGGACTCCTACTTCATAGCAGGTTGTGACAGAGAATGACCAAATGCCATTTCTAAGCCAGGAGTCCTGGTGGTGCAGTGAGGTAAGCATCAGGCTGCACATGGTAAGGCCAGTGGTTCAAACTCACCAGCCCCTCTATGGAAGAAAGACGAGGCAGGCTTCTTCCTTCCAGCTCTATGGCCTACATGTGAGTTTCCAGTCCAGTGGCTCTCAGGACGACAAGGTGGAGGAAGCAAGGGGGGAAGGATTAAGGGTTGGGGGGGAGGGGGTGCCTCCAGGCACAGAGAAGGGTCAGCGACAAGAGGGGACCCCCACCTGGTGGATTGTGACTTTTGGGCGGTGACCTGCGGAGTATCTGGAGCCCAGGGAACAGACCCCTGGAAGGCCCAGTCTAACCCGTGGGATCTGAGCTTGGCGCATCTCAGGACCCCTCCCTGAGCTTCCCAGAAGGCAGTCCAAGCCTGCCGCTGGCTACTCCAGAAATCTTGCCTGTGGCGGGTATTGTCCCGGAGTAACCTGAGAGCCTTGCTGTCTGTTAAACTAATTACGGCTCGTCCTCAGAGTGCCTTGGTGCTCCCAGTCCCGACCACTCAGCAGATTTTATGTAGTATCTGAATTATTCATGGAACGACGTGGAAGAGGGGGCTCCGCAGCTCATCCTGCTCGCAGCCCGTCTGGGGAGGGTGGCATTTGCAGGCTGAGAGGCAGCAGCTGCCTGCCCAGTGATGGACGAGGCAGGCCCGCCCAAGGAGCCCTACCCCGATGGGAGCCTATGTCAGTATGCCCAGAAAATCACAGCCTGCTTTGCAGGGATGGGTAAGACCCCTTGGATGCTGAGCTTGCCGAGCAGGTGCCCTGGGTGGAGGCTGTGGAGGACAGACAGATGAGTCTGGGCTGGAGGGGGGAGGGGGGGAGTAGGTAGGTAGGGAGGGGGGAGGGGTCACGGTGGGAGTAGGGGAGCCTCAAGTGGGCCAGGGCGGTGGCATCAGAAGCTGGGTGTCCTGCTGCCCCTGAGCCCATGCACACAGCGGGGTGGGGGCAGGCTCATGTGCTCCGCCCTCCGCAGAGCTCAGGAGGAGTGACCGCCGGCTTGAGGAGGGTCACTGGGCTCGTGGGGTTTCACCGGTTCTAATTGGCAAAGAACAAGAGCTCCAAACTAAAGGCATGCCATCCCTTGTCACCAATAAAAGCAAAGGTGGTGGCTTTAGACAATTTCCTTAGAAAATTTATTTGGGCAAGATTCACAACTGCAAGTGGTTTTCCCTCTTAACGTATTATTATTGTTGTTGTTGTTGTTTTCCTTCTGTAAACAGTGAGGAACTGGTGGATCTTAGTTGGTGGGCTAAAAAAAAAAAACGAGGATGGGGAGGGGGCACATTCGTCTGAAAGAACATGAAATCCTGGATGCTGATGGAGGGTACAAGGGATGAGAGTGTGGCCATCTGGGGTAGCCTGGGATTGGGGCGCCCAGAGCAGCAGTGAAGACATCTGCCTGGCACCATGGGGGTGGGCACCTTCTCATCAGATAACCTCTCTCACGCCGCTCCTTAGGGTGCTGGGGTCTCAGAGGGGAGGGCCCTGGCGAATTGCCCGTGGGGGCTTTCCCATCCCTGGTCAGGACAGAGCTGCTGGTGGAGGTTGAGCTGTTGAACTGCCTGGGGCAGGCAGGAGTGAGAGTCCCCGGCTGTCCGAGCCTGCGGGCCTGCGAGCATCTTGGGTGAGTGCAGCATCTCTGCCCTGCGAGAGCTCTTCACGCAATCCTTTGCACCCGCCCCCCAGCCCCCGCTCGCCTTGGTCCTTTGACTGATTTCTCAAAGGGCTGTGGCTGGAGGCTGCAGCTGAAGGAAGCCACTGGGGGCTTCTTCGGGGGCTTCAGCTGCATTTCCACTTAGAGCGGCCCGGCCTCTGTTGGGTGTGTTCCATGAGCTATGTGGAGAAGACTCCATTCAGAGGTGTGAGCCAAAGCAAGTTAGTTCACGGTGCCCATGTCATGCTCGCTCCGGCCCCCAAGGTGCCAGCAGCGGGACCCGAGCTTCCCAAGCTTATTTGGCCCTCTTTTCAGGAAATTAGAAACAAAAATTCCTCTATCTGCCCCCTTGCCATTAAGAATGTTTGTACTATATTCCAGAAAGTGAAAGTTTGCACTATAGCACAGGTGAAAGTGTCATTTTAATTGCAAGGGGGGAGGCCGAGGAACTTTTTTTTGTTATGAAAAGAGGGCCAAGTAAGCAGTTAGTAGCTCTGTGCGAAGCCACGACGCCACCAGGGGTCCTTGCCCACGTTTACAGGCAGGATGAATTGTGAGTATTTACACCCTCAGAATCGCACAGGGATAGTTCCACTCTGTCCTGTAAAGTCAGTACGAGTTAGTGTTGATGGGGGGGACAACATGGGTTTTTAAAAATCATTTCTTACAGCCCTTATCACAACCCATCCATCCACCTATCCATTGTGACAACAAGGATTTTGATGAAGAAAAATTCACATTAGAAGGTGACAGCCCCACATCAAGAGAAGGGAGGTGGGTTATTCACTTTGGCTTGTAAGGATTGTGCGGCCATAGACCATCAGATGCTGGACTTAGCCTTTCTGAATGGCTCTCCCAGGGCGAATGCTCATTACCAGGCGCACCCCCTATATAGTAGCACCCTCCTCACCAGAGGGTTCCACTAGCTTGGGACTTTGTGGAAACACACCGCTACCTACACGGCCACTGTCACATGACTCTGCGAGAGATGCCACTGTGACAGCAGCACACCAGTAAGGTGATGTTAAGAACGATCCTTAGCATTGGGTTCATGGCGGGTGGCAGGAGGAGGCTCACGGCGCATCAGGCTGGACCTGCCGGTAGAAAATGGAGAAGAGATGCTTATTGACTGTGGCCAGAGCTGGTTGTGTTGGCCGCCAAAGCCAAGGACATCTCAGGAGGCCTCCTGTCTGTGAGATCCGGAGGACTTCAGAGTTATCCTGGGTTTTCTCTGACTGACCTCAGGGGACCAAAGAAGAGTCGATGGATTTGAATGACGGTACCGGGGAAGAATATTGGCGGGGACCCGGGGCTGCCAAAAGAACAAACAGATGTGCCTGGGAGGAGGACTAGCCAAACTGCTCCTTGGGAGTGAGCCAGATGTCGCCTGTCCTACGTGCTGTGAACATGGGTCCAGGAGAGACCGCCCCTGGAGAGGACAGCGGGCTTGGTGAGGTGGAGGGGCAGCCGAAAAGAGGAAAACCCTCCAGTAGATGGGTGGGCACCGTGACTACACCGTGGGCTTGAACATGACAGCAGCCGCGCACAAGGAGGGCGCAGGACCGCATGGTGTTCCGTTCTGCGTGCACAGGGTTGCTTTGAGAGGGAACTTACTCAGTAGCATCTCACAGCAAATGAGCTGAGGTGGGACCATGCAGGCATAGTGTGTGTCCAGACGTACTCCCGGGACACACTCTCACCAGGTGACCTTGAGTGCCCTGGGAATATTGTTAGGTTTTACAGCTACATCCTGCTGCTTGTTCTGGAGGTGACTCTGAATTTTGATTAGCTACTCATGCCTCAGACTGACACCTGGCCCTGATATGATAGTGGCCGTTCCTATACCTGATCAGCTGACTGAGCTTAGGAAGCCCTAAGCTCTCGAGGTTAATCACTTAAACACGTCTCCCTTAATCTCCTTTGCGGGGCACCGGGAAGAACACGGGAAGGAGCCAGGGGAACACAGAGAGGGTGGTGGGACGCTCGGTGTCTTCAGCCCCTGCCGCCGCTGACTTCCACGCCAGGATGCCATCCTTCCTGGCCTTCCAGTGCCTGGGGAGATGGTGCGGTTCTGGGAAGAGCGAAGTCAGCTCCTCACGAGGAAGCCGTGCCAGGGGCTGGTGCAAAGCGAGGAGACGGGGCGTCCCTGAAGCGCCCTGCCCTGCTCACAGACGAACCACCATCACACACTTGTACCTGCACTTTGAGGACCACTGGCTGTGTGAGCAGGAGTTTAACAGTGTTCATCCTCTTGGTAAGTGGGAAGCGAAGGCACCCACTCGAGATGCGGTTTTGTGGTTTGTGAGCAAGTCACAAAAGTACCAGGAAAGTCATGGTTCAGAAGCACCATCGTCCCCTCCCATGGGGACAACTGGCTTCTATGACCGGCCAGTGCTCCTTCATTGCCCAGTCACCACCGACCTACCAGTGGAGCATCGCTCTGGTGGCACGATTGGGTCAGCGTTGATGAGGGGCAGGTGAGGCTGCCCACTCCTGGATGGACTGACAGCCTCGGGAGCCCCCACAGGGTCAGTAGGAGTCAGAATGAGCTCGATACCAGGCAGTGAGCTTGGTCGTGATGCTGAATGTGTGTTTCCGTGGTGCTTCCAGACTAAGACAGACTAAGCAGTAATGCCTGACCCGCTGTTTCCGAAAACCAGCCCTTGAGAGCCCTGGGTGTACATTACGGTGGTCTGGTCCTCACCTGTCTCGGGCTGGCGCAGGATTGGGCAGCATTTTATTCAGTTGTCTATGGAGGTCACAGTGAGTTAGAGGCTAACTTGACAGCAGTTGGTGTCCTCTGGAAGCACTCTTTCGGAATTCCTTCGTCAAAGGAAACCATATCCCTAATGTATAATTAATTGGGGGCGGTGTATCTGAGTATGGTGGAGAATGTAACCTAACTACAGCGGTGGAGCTAAAATCTGAGGGCACTTTTTTAAAAAAATCATTTTATTGGGGGATCGTACAATTCTTTTCACAATCCATCCATCCATCCATTGTGTCAAGCACATTTGTACATTTGTTGCCCTCATCATTCTCAAAACAGCAGTGCGATCGTTCCTTCTTCTTCTTCTTTTTTAAATTATCGTTTTATTGGGGGCTCATACAACTCTTATCACAATCCATACATACATCAATTGTGTAAAGCACATTTGTACATTCATTGCCCTCATCATTCTCAAAACATTTTCTCTCCACTTAAGCCCCTGGCATTAGGTCCTCATTTTTCCCCTCCCTCTCCGTTCCCCCCTCCCTCATGAGCCCTTGATAATTTATAAATTGTTATTTTGTCATATCTTGCCCTGTCCGATGTCTCCCTTCACCCACTTTTCGGTTGTCCGTCCCCCAGGGAGGAGGTCACATATAGTTCCTTGTAATCGGTTCCCTCTTTTCAACCCACTCTCCCTCTACCCTCCCAGTATCGCCACTCACACCACTGGTCCTGAAGGGATCATCCGCCCTGCATTCCCTGTGTTTGCAGTTCCTATCTGTACCAGTGTACATCCTCTGGTCCAGCCAAACTTGCAAGATCGAATTCGGATCATGATAGTGGGAGGAGGAGGAAGCATTTAGGAACTAGAGGAAAGTTGTATTTTTCAGCATTGCTACATCGCACCCTGACTGGCTCGTCTCCCCCCAGAGACCCCTCTGCAAGGGGATCTCCAGTGGCCTACTAATGGGCTTTGGGTCTCCACTCCGCACTCCCCCCATCATTCACTATGAGGGCACTTTTTTATCCAGGATGTTATGACTTTATTTCCAAGCTGTATTTGAACAATTGTCCAGAATATGAAAGACAATGGGGGAAAAAAGACCTCTATCCAGGGAGCCTGCTCCACCAGGAGCAGCCTGGAAGAAGAGGCTGGGGGCCTCCATCCCCAGCCCGGCTGGCCCTGGCTGGTTCCAGGTAGCACAAGGGGACTAAAGGTTGTTTTGATGAAGGCATGGGGTCAGGGCAAGGATCCTGCTTGCCCAAGTCTATAAACAAAACAATGCCAACTTCTTACAACCCTATAGGATGGAGTAGAGCCACCCCTGTGAGTTTCCAAGACTGTAGCTCTTTATGAGCGTAGAAAGCCCCATCTTCCCCCCTCAGAGCAACAGGTGGTTTCAAACTGCTACCATGCAGTTAGCAGTCAAATAAGTAATCACGACACCATCAGGGCTCTTTGCCTGAGTCTTAAAAAACAAAACAAAACAACAGCATAAAGCTCACTGCCATCGAGACAATTCTGAATCATAGCGACCCTCTAGGACAAGGTAGAACTGCCCCTGTGAGTTTCTGAGGTTGTAACTATTTATGGGAGTAGAAAGCCCATCTTTCTCCTGCTGCCCCAGCCTGTGGGCGGGCCTAATGGTGCGGATTCAATGAAAACATGCAGGTCACAGTGGTTGGACAGTGGCAAACGCAGGCTCCCGCTGAGAGTTCCTTGATTTAAAGGCAGACTCCCTTGTGCCACTTGCCCTCCTGGCTGTACAGCAGAGAGGCCCGAGTTGGGAGGCAGCACAGGAAGTGGGATTCCCAGGAAGCCTCTCTGTGCTCTGGGCATCCTGTTTAGGACAGGTGTGTGGAGGAAGGATGAATTCCTGCCTTTGCGTGGGTTCTTGTGCTGGTGAGGCCCCAGCGTGCTCCGGGGCGGCTCCTGGCAGGGAGTTTGGGGACTTTGGGCCAAGACCTCCCTCAGCTCCCAGAGAGATGTCAAGATGCTGTTTTTCCTGTTGTTTTCTGGTGCTGGGCTCCTAGTTGGAACCAGGGCAGGGCTCCTTGCCTTGCAAAGTGCCCCCACCTGTCCCACCCCTTTGTCCTGCTCTAAACAACACTAGGAAGTTGGTGGGGAAGGAACTGTTTTCCCCATTTATGAACAGGGAGGGAATTGGCAAGCAGCTGGGAGCTGTGAACAATTCGCGTGTCAGGGAACTTACACAACAGCTTCTGCATGTGTGTGGACAGCCCTCCTGATCGTGAAGCTCCCACCTGCTAGTGGAAACCTCTCGACAGCTGCCCCGCAGGGGAAAGATGCCGTAGTCTGCTTCCCTTAAGACTACCGTCTTGCAGGCATTGGGTCTCTACTCAAGTCCCCCCTCAACACAAGAGCTCTCTGTTCTAATAACCTGGCATTCTGTGATGCTCACCTTCCCGACACGCTCGTTGAAGAAAAAATGGGCGCATAAGCAAATGTGGTGAAGAAAGCTGATGGTGCCCGGCTATTAAAAGATACAGCATCTGGGGTCTTAAAGGCTTGATGTTAAACAAGTGGCCATCTAGCAGAGAAGCAACACAGCTCACATGGAAGAAGTACACCAGCCTGTGTGTTCATGAGGTGTTGACGAGATCAGGTATCAGACATCAGAAGATCCAAAACACATCATATCGATGCACATGAGGAGGGTCAGAGTGGAGACCTAGGGCTCATCTGTAGACAATTGGACATCCCCTCACAAGGAAGGAACAAGTCAGCTAGGGTGCAGTATAACCCTGATGAAACACACAACATTCCGCTAGCTATTTAATGCCCCCCCCCCAATATCATGACCCCAGTTCTACCTTAAAAATCCAGCTCAATTGGAGCATGTACAGTGGTAAACATAAGAGCTCTCAACACACGGAATCCAGGACAGATAAACCCCTCTGGAACAATAATGGGAGTAGTGATACCATGAGATTAGGGGGAAGGTGGGGGAGAAATGGGAACCAATTATAATGATCAATGTATACCCCCCCATCTTCAGGGGGATGGACAACAGAAATGTGGGTGAAGGGAGACAGCGGATGGTGTAAAATATGAAAACAGTAATAATTTATAATATATCAGGTGGGTGGGGGAGGGGAGGGAAAGAGGAGCTGATACCAAGGGTTCAAGCAGAAAGAGAATGTTTTAGAAATGATGATGGCCTGTCTGGATAGGACAGGCTGGATGAACAATCTGGAGGAGAAAACAATGGGACTGACAGTTCCGGAGGGAACATGGGAGAGGGGGAGGTG
>NW_022103968.1:14908392-14910381 GCF_000313985.2 Echinops telfairi
AAAATGAGGACCTAATGTCGGGGGTTTAAGTGGAGAGAAAATGTTTTGAGAATGATGTACAAATGCACTTTACACAACTGATGTGTGTATGGATTGCAATAACAGTTGTATGAGCCCCTAATAAAATGTTTAAAAAAAAAAAGAAAAGAAATGATGATGGCAACATATGTACAAATGTGTTTAATATAATTGATGTATGAATTGTTATAAGAGCTGTAAGAGCCCCAATAAAATGATTTATTAAGAAAAAGAAAAGAAAGCGCCTACCACCTTGGAAACCATAAGGGAGAGTTCTGCTCTGTCCCAGAGGGTCTCAGAGTCAGAGGGCACTCACTGGCAGCCGGCTGGTGCGTGTGCCTCTGTCCAGCATCATGGAGGCCATCCCATTCTGGGAAGAGTGGCTGTCAGGTATCAACTCATCGTGCTAAGCATGTTATCATTCTCTTTGTTGTTTATTCCCAGGAACTCAGCAATGTGAGTTACCTTGGCTTTGGAAGGTGAAGAAAGTGCGACACAAATTTGCTATTTCTTGTGCCATTGGTGGTATACTCAGCATTCTTCACCGACACCCGAATTCCACTTTAGTCCTCCTTATTCATTCTGTTGCTCTCACATGCATAGGAAGCAATTGGAAATACCACGGCTTGGGTCAGGGGCACTGTAGTCCTCAAAGTGACAGACTGAGCGTTTTAACACTCTAAAAGGGACTTGGTGGCATAGTGGGTTATGAGTTTGGCTGCTAACTATGAGGTTAGCAGTTCAAAACCATCAGCTACTCCTCTGGGGAAAGATGAGACTTTCTTTTTCATAATTAAAGGGATTTATTAAGGATGTTAACAATTTGTAATGCCAATGAGAAATGCTCACAGTAGTTATTTACCAGGACTAATTATAAAGTTTCAGGTCTGCTAACTATTGCCCAAAGGGGCATACCACTCCACTGGAAGCCTCAACTCTAGGGCATCCACACTCTGTAGGTCAGCAAACTCAGCTCCCTGAATTAAGTGCCCACAGGTATCCAACTCCAGTCAGCCTCAGCCCAAAGGCACTCAGCTCCACCTCCATGGGTCAGCAAGTCCAGTGTCCCCAGTTAAGTGCCCAGAGGCCCTCCACTCCACAAGCCAGCCTCCTATACAGAAGCACTCCGCTTCCCTTGTTCCGTGGGCTGGGAGGCCCATCACTCTGTTCTGTGCTCTGGATCCTCTGAGGGTAGAGCTGTCATCTGCATCCAGTAGGCCCATTGCATAGGTATCTCGGGTCCAGAGGATGTGATTCACTCCTGGTTCTTGCTGGTGATGAGATCCCTCCTTCTGCTTCTCCCAGAGGGCTCCTTTTATACACAGCAGGATGCAATTACTCTTAGATGACTCTGCCAGGGTCTCCCCCCACCTTCTTACGAGACCCATGCAGGGAAAGACGTTTGGTGGGAGTTAAACACTATGGCTCAAAGAGCCGCATTAAATAATTCACTGCCCCGGCAAGATGAGATTTTCTACTCCTGTAAGGAGTGACCGTCTCAGAAACTCACAGAGGCAGTCCCGCCCTGTCTATTGGGTCACCATCAGTCAGAATTGACTCAGTGGCAGTGTGGTTGCTTTGGTGTTTTGTTTTGTTTTGTTTTGCCTTAGGCAATATATCTTTGAGTTCTTAACTGCTGTTCTCATGAGCATTGATTTTGAATCCAAGTAAAACGCAATATTCGACGATTTTAATCTTCGCAATCATCACGATGTTGCTAATTGGCTCCATTATAAGGATTTTTGTGTTTGTCTTTTTTTATGTTGAGCTGTGATCTATACTACAGGCCCTAGTCTCTGATCATCCCCAGTAAGCGCTTCAAGTCCTCTTTGAGCAAGCAGGGTTGTGCCATCTGCATGTGGCAAGTTAACGAGTCTTCCTCCAATCCTGATGCCCCACTCTTCTTAGAGTCTGGTGTTTTCCTCCAATCCTGATGCCCCACTCTTCTTAGAGTCTGGTGTTTTCCTCCAA
>NW_022103968.1:14910806-14915704 GCF_000313985.2 Echinops telfairi
AGTCTGGTGTTTTCCTCCAATCCTGATGCCCCACTCTTCTTCGAGTCTGGTGTTTTCCTCCAATCCTGGTGCCCCACTCTTCTTCGAGTCTGGTGTCTCAGATGATTTGGTCAACACAGAGACGGAATAAGCATGGTGAGAGGATACAACCCTGACACACACCTTTCCTGACTGCAATCCGTGCAGTACCCCCTTGTGTCCTATTGGGAAGGCGGCTTCTGGGTCTATGTACAGTTCTATGAAGTGTTCTGGAATTCCCACTCGTTACAATGTTGCCTATAATATGTTATGATTCACACAATTGAATGCCATGGCATAGCCAACAAAACCCAGTAAACATCTTTCTGGTATTCTCTGCTTTCAGCCAGCATCCATCTGACATCAGCAACATCAGTGTCCACGCCCTCGGAGGAATGGTGGGACAGGGCACAGGGCAGTCACCTCCTGGACAAACAAACAAGAGATTGGCCCTGCTATCAAAAGGCCCAGGGCTTTCTAAAGAGGCTTTGGTGATTAGGTAGTCAGCTGAGTTCAATTCCCACAGCAGAACATTCTGGTCTGGAGACCAGGGACAAAGTAGACTTGGCAGTCTCCCCTCTGGAGAAGCAATCCATATATCCCTGCTCTGGGGGAATCACCTGCCGTGGCCTCCTTGTTACGCTCAGTGCATCTCCAGGAATGGTCTTCTCTGGGATGAACCCCAAGGCCCATAAACGCCGACCGACCACATCAGGGAGAGAATCTTTTTCACTGACCCTAACTGTAGCCTCTGACGGTTGGATATGTCAATGCATATCACCTTCTCTTCTCATTCACTGGCGCTGGATACAGTATATGGGTCAGAGGGCCCACGGGAGGTGTTGGAGATTGTGGTTCTAAGGCCAAAAGAGAAGCCCTGATAGCGTAGTGGGGTAAACATTGGGCTGTTCACCACAAGGCTAGAGGTTCAAACCCACCGGCTTCTGCTCCATGGGAGAAAGATGAGGCTGTCTGTACCCCTAACGGAGACCATAGAGAGCAGTTCCACTCAATCCTGGAGGGTCATTAGGAGTCAGAGTCGGCTGGGTGGCAAGGAGGTACGGCCTATAGGGAGGGACTTGTTCACAGTTTGCAGAGCAAGTTCCACCCCACCCGTTAGAACTTGTCTGCAGCATATCCCCAGGGGCACCAAGAGGCTGGGAAACAAGTTTTACTTCTTGTAAACCTGAGGCTCAGTTGTACAGTCCCTCCCTTACATTTGAGCGGTGGGTTTGACCTGGCCCTGAAAAAAATGCATCTGGAGATCGGGCACAGAGGCATGACTGACTCCTCCCATCAGCCCCCTTGTCCCGCTCAGTGGCTTTGATGAGGAGCTGTTCTGAGATAGAAGGGATAAGGTCACTGTGTTCCTCACGGGGTGCCTCATTTGGGGATCTCAGCTCCGCCAGCCAGCCAGGCCTCCGGGGTGTGGCTCTCCAAAGGGCAGCCTCCCTTGGACTTTTATTCTGTTGGAGATGGAAGATCTCTATGGTGGTGGGGTTCTACCTAATCGCGAAGAGCATAGAAGAAGAGAGGCGTGACCTCACTGTAGGATGCTGCCCATCAACACCCTCCTGCTTGATTCTTGGGTATTGACAACTCTTGCCGGCTTCTCAAGCCATCCCCTTCCATTAGTTTCATCATTTCTCCCAGAATCTCATCTCAAGGCCTTGACGGCCAGGCCCTGCCTCTATCGGGCCCCACCAGGAACCTCCACTTAGGGTTTTGTCGTTACCGTGTTTGAAGGTCCCTGTCCTATTGGGCCCCTCTGTGCGCATGCGCTTATGCCTCCTGGGGTGTCCACACAGTTCTCGCCCCTCTGGCCCCCAAGGAGGATCTGTGTAAGCTTCTCCTCCTCTTCTTCCTCCTCCTCCTCCTGCTGTGTTCTAGCCTAGCACTTCACACATGTTCAGAGTCATCTGTTGATGTACCAGGAGCCCTGGTGGCACAATGGTTACACATTGGGCTGCGATCCCCAAGGTCAACAGTTTGAAACCACCAGCAGCTCCACGGGAGAAAGACAGGGCTTTCTCAGTTACAGTGTCGGGAACGCACAGGGGCAGTTCTAACGAGTCGGCATCAACTGGATGGCGGTGAGTTGGTTTGTTTTTGGTTTGGGTTGATGTGTCTGTCTTGCTCAGTTCACTACAGGGTTCCTCTGTGGAGCATAGAGGGGCTGCAGTTAGGTTTTAATTTCCATGATAACACCCAGCGTGGAAAAGATTGTAAGGGAATGAGCGTTGACAAATATGGAATCACCAGGTAGACTATCATGCGGCAGGAATAAGATTCCCCGCTGCCGCCATGTAGCAGGAGCTCAGAGAAGCGCTGAGCTAGGTAGTCAGGAGGGCAGAGCACTGGGGTCAGGCTGCCCAGGGCCAGAGTCCTGCCCCATTCTTTTTAGTGCTATGCCCGGGCCAGTTGCAGTGCATCTTGGAGCTTCGCTCTCCTCACCATAAGATGCAGGTAGGACGCCCTGCGCTGCAGTGAGATGCTGAGGATCCAAAGAGGATGCAAATATACTAGCACTCCCTAGGTGCTCAGTCTAGATGTGCTCACCTCTCTCTTTTTCTACCCCAAGGAAATGACATAGAGAAATGCAGAAAGGGTGTAGACCACAAACAGAGTTAGTCTTTAAAGGAAGAGGGGAGCTCTTGGACCTGGGTGGCCAGGGAAAGGACATTTGAGCTAGGAAATAGATAAGATGGATCCAAAAGATGAGTAACAGGAAAATATTTTAAATGATAGCAAACAAAATAGAAGATGTGGTTCACTTAACTCTGCTTGAACCAGCCGTGTGTGTGCGCGCGCGCGCGTGTGCGCGCGCATCCTATTACAGTATTTGTTTTGGGTCTTTTTAAGTCCCAGGAATGTGGGCAAGGAACTATGTTCCCGCCAGATGTTCCGGACTCATTGACTTCCCTGAGTCACTTCATCTGCTGAAAAGTCCCCTTCGTTTTCATTCTCTGTTCTTAAAAACTAATCTTATTCTATTCAGAGGGGAAGGTAGGTCTGTTGAAGTCAATTGCTTGGCATTGTTTTTAGCCTCACTTAGTTCCCCCCCTCGATTTGAGCTAAGAGTGCCTCCGTTCTCCAACCCCCCTGATTTAGCAGCATTTGTGCCTGATGATTCTTGGATACCACCCAGCTCATGTGATTACAGACATGTGTAAGCTCTTGGCCCTGGAATGGGCCCAGGACTCTAGAGGCAGCTTTAGCAGGAAGGTGGTATAGACCAGGCACTGCTCGTTCGGGTTTGGAGGGAACCAGCAGAGGGGTAGTCCTGCAGCAGACTTCGAAAGACACCTCCCCAGAGGTACTGGAGAACTCCTTCCAGAGCCAGACTTCCTTCAGAGTTCCCTCGGTGGGGACGTGAGATGGACTATGAATGGTATGCATGAGAAATCTAGATGTTTCTTAAAGATGCAGCCAAAGCTTTTATAGCGATGTCTTCATTTTACAGGCAATGGGAGACTGCCTGTAAACGTAAAATGACTCTCCCAGGGTCTGTTCTTCAACTGAAGGGGGCACTGGGTTGGGCTGTTAACTGCAGGTCAGCAGTTTGAAACCACCAGCTGCTCCGTGCGAGAAAGAGGGTGCTTTCTGCTGCTTTAAAGATTGGCAGCCTTGGAAACCCTCATGGGCAGCGAGTCAAAATTGACTCTGCAGTGAATCTGTTTTGGGGGGTTCAGTCACATCATTGGATGTGGGATTGGAGGAAGGAGCTTGGCCTTCTTTCTCCTGGTTTAATATTACAGAAGAGAGCTTTTTTTTCTTCAGTTTCCTGTGAAACTCCAAGGAGCCCTGGTGGAGTGGTGGGTATGGGTTGGGCTACGAATTGCAAGGTCAGCAGTTTGAAACCACCAGTCCTCCACAGGCTTTCTACTCCTGTAAAGAGATACCATCTCTGAAACCCACAGGGGCAGATCTACCCTGTCCTACAAGATCACAGTGGGTCGAATCGGCTCAGGGGATGCCCCGTGTGAAGTCTCTCAGCACGGCCCTCCTCATACCACACGGACATTCTTTGGTGCACCATTGTGCCTGCTTCCACCTACCGCCTGTCAGCCTCCCCTAGGAGGGTCCTCCCTGAGCTGAGATGTTCTCTTGGTCATTGTTTCTCCAGTGGATATAGCACAGAGCTTGGAGAATAAAGGTATCACAAACAATTTCTAGTTAAAGCTATCCCCCAAGAGGTTAATGGTTGTTGTTTTATTTTTCTTCCATTAAAGCGGAAGATTCCCTACATGCATCCCTAACTATTTATCGCTTTGTATTTCGACCTTCTGAACTGCCTGTACATGTATTTCTGCAGCACAAAGGTCTACAAACACATTTGTGAAGGAAGGTGGGGCGGGAAACATTATGGAGTGGAAGTCTGTGTTCATGCAGTGAATGTAGCCCCTGCCTTTTTGTTTGGCTGCTTGGTGTTTGGAAATCTCTCCTCCAAGTTTTGCAGCCATAGATAGCAACTGAAATGAATCAGAAGACGTCAGGGATGTTCTGACTCACAGTGTCCAGAAAAAGCAGCCCACAGAGGTTTTGCCAGTGGCTCGTGTGGAAAGGGAGCCTTTTGAACCGCATCCCCCAGGTGCAGATGGGCTTGGAGGGTAAAGCCAGAGACCAGAGATCACTGCAGCACCCAGTCTTCCCTCTGCCCACAGTGACTCGGCTCATTTGGAAGGTCATTCTTGTGATCACTAGACTAGTCCAGGTCCTGCCTTTGCTTTCCAGTGGGACAATTCCAGGTGATCCATCATGCAAGGGTCTCTCCTGAAATGCACAGGCTGGTGTGCTTCTTCCATGTGGGCTTTGTTGCTTCTGAGATAGATGGCCGCTTGTTTACCTTCAAGCTTTTAAGACCCCAGATGCTATATCTT
>NW_022103968.1:14916786-14923243 GCF_000313985.2 Echinops telfairi
CTCCAGTCTCTCCTCCTCCCCCGTCATACAAACATGAATTAACAAGTGACCACACAGCAACGTTTGGGCATGAACACATGAGTATATGCAGGATGGGTCGGCAATGTGTTAAAAAACAAAAACCAACTCTCTGCTGTGGAGTCAGTTCCAGCTTCAGGATAGCACTCCTGCTCCTGCGAGCTTCCAAGACCATAACTCTCTACAGGAGCACAAAGCCCCATATTCCTCCTGCAGAGCTGCTGCTGGTTTCGAATGACTGATCTTGTGGTTAGCAGCCCAATGCATTAAAAAACTCACTGCCACCCCAAACCCAAGACCTACGCTCGAGGGCTTCCTGCTAAAGGAGTAGTGTCTGCTTAATAACTGTCTCCTCGTTGAGGTCACCAATTTCACCAATATAATCCTTCATGAAAATATCAAGGGACATTGATTTGTCAAGTAACGCTTCAACTGAACCGGATCTAGCATAGATCGAAGTCCATTTGATCTATTTTAATAGCACTTAAAGAGGATACGAGGAGCTGCTTCCACCTCATTTCTTCGTTGCCTTATTTCTCTAGACCCCTAGGAATGGTCAAGTTCATTTTCTGTAGATACAGGAGGTGTGGTGAAAAGATGTTGAGCCCCAGAAACCTTCTATAAATCTCCCTGCTGTCATGAAGGACCGCATTCCACTGAAAGCCTTCTCTCTCCTTGAACTGAGTGGCAAGCACCCCTCCCTTTGAGCCTTCAAAGCATTTTCTCATTATCTCAGATTCCAAGCCCTTTCTACCTCAAACTAGGATTATGTAACAAAGCAAAACCGAAAGCCAAACTCACTGCCACCGAGTCGATGCTGACTCACAGCAACCTTGTGGGACAGGGAGAGTTTCTGAGATCATAACTCTTTAGAGGAGTAGAAAGTCTTTCTCCCGAGGAGTGTCAGTGGTTTTGAACTGCTGACTTTATGATTAGCAGCCAAATGCATAACCACGATGCCACCAGCGCTCCAGAGAGTCATGTAAGTTCTTATGCTCTTTGCTCTACTAGAAGGTACGCTCTTTGAGGACTTAGCCCACCCATCTTTGATCTACTCTTTTCAGCCCCTTGGAGGCCATGCCTTGTACATGGTGAATGCAAACAGGTGTTAGCATAATCGATGGGCCCGTAGTCACTTTCCCCTCTTGATTCCTTTCTGATCAGTGTTGTTTTGGGGTGTCATTGAGTGGATTCTGATTGGCGGTGACCCAATGGGACAGGAGAAAAATCATGGGGTCACGGGGTGCTTCTGGCCATAATCTTTATTGGGGCCACTTTCCAGATCCTCCTGCCAAAGCAGGTGGGTCCTTCTGGTGCACAGCCAAGCATGGTGTAGCCATTAGCACCAGGGCTTCTTCACTGTGCCCTCTTGTAAAAGGAAGCTTTTAAAAAATTCATGGGAAAATGGGATGAATGGATCGTGGAACCTTTCCTGAACCTTGTGAAGTGCTCTGTGTGTCCAAATGTTTGCCCACCCGGGCACTCGGTTGTGTGATGCAAGGCATTCTACTCCTGTAAAGAGTTACTGTCTTGGAAGCCCACAGGGACAGGGCCCCCCTGCCCTGTAAGCCCACGATGAGTCAGCATCCATGAGGCGGCAGTGCGATGGGTGGATGTGCTTTTGCAGCTCAGTGGCTTGGCTGTCATTGTTCTTTGTGTGCAAATTTCGTAGACAGTGAAGCATATTGGTAAATACTCAGCACTTTTAGTATATTTTATTCAGGAAGGGGGGAAAAATCCATGTGAGTCAGCCCCTAAACTTAGGAGAATTTAAATTCTAAATATTTCCCTTCTTGTCCTCTGTCTTATCTCCCGGGGAGCCCAACAACTTCACTATATATACACAGCGTGTTTTCTGTTTTGCTGGGGAGTGTGAGAAGGGAGGGAAAGAAAACCTGCCTTCTATACCTCTTTCAAAAATATAGTCAGCTTGGCACATGGCATCTAGTACGAGTACAATCTTTGTGGAACTGTAGCAATATGCAGCTACTTAAGGACTTTAAAAGAGAGCCCATGCATAGATGTGAATATATTTAACTAGCGTTAAATGTGCTACTTCATATCCGTGTCCCCGAAAGAAGCCTGCAGGCTGAAAAGACATACCGATTTGCTTAGAAGGCAACTTTTAGTTCTGACCCCTGTTATCAGAGTTAAACTCAATAAGAATCTTACACATATTTTAAAGACTAGAACCCTTTATAGCATAGCATGTGTGCGTATAGCTACCATTGGGTTTGTACCGTAAAACGAGCCAATTAATCATTGATTCCTCTGAGGGGAAAAAATAATACACCCACGTCTCACTTATTGACATGGGTCACTAACCAGAGACCAGGTCATTATTCCAAAATTGACATTATGCCAACAATGGAGGATGATTACATTATTACATAACTGCTCTACGGGAGAAAAGACCTGGTACATCTGCTTCCATAAAAGTTCAACCCACAACCATCAAGTTGTTTCCAAGGCCATGAATCCTTATGAAAGCAGACTGCTGTACCTTCTTCATGAGGGATTTTGAACCTACCGGCCACTCCATGGGAGCGAGATGTGGCAGTCTGCACCTGTAAAGATTTCTAGCTATGGAAAGCCTTTGGGAGTCATACCGAGTTGGAATTGACCCCACAGCAGAGGACTACAGCAACAGCAAAGTGCTGCTCATCACCTAGCTGCAGCTGCAGCTGTTCACAACACCATCCTCGGGCCAGAGTGGTCAGGCAGAATTCCCTGGGAATGTGATGGCTTCTCTTTGGTGAGGCACGTGGGACTCACTGGTCTTGATGAGTTCTCGGGCCTGGCGGCACAATGGTTACAAGTTGGGCTGCAACTGCAAGGGTGGCCCTTAGAAACCACCGGCACTTCTAAACCACCCTTGACTCCTGGGGAGAAGACCGGGTCCTCTACTCCCCTAAACAGTGACTGCCTCAGAAACTCAGGGCAGCTTAAATTGGTATTGACCCGATGGCAGGGAGTTCACTTTGGTTTTATGCGGCACGTGGGCCGGAGTTCCACCAGCCCTGGCCTAGCTTACAAGCCCCCAGTAACACTGGTCTGCTCACCTCCCTGAAAATACCAGGCACCCTTTCCCAGGGTCCAAGATCTTTCCCTCAGGCATCCTCACCTCTCTTGGGAAGCTCTGTTCCCCACAGAGGCTTCCCCTGAGCACTCTACTTCAAACCACTCCTTCCTCCAACACTCTCTCTTCCCGCCCTGGTTTCTCTCGCTCTCTTTCCGATGGGTCCCTTCTTCACATGGGCCACCTAATGAATCTCCTTTGGGCGCCAGCTGACCGTCTCGGAAACCCACCGGGGCAGTTCTACCCTGTCTGATAGGGTCGCCATGAGTTGGCATTGACGAGATGGCATTGAGTTTGGTTTTTGAGTTCTCTCTAAACATCGTTATTGGCCAGAATCTTGGCCACGACTTTCGGGCCACCACTTACTCGGTTTTATCTGTCTGAGATTGGAATTCCTTTTCTTTATTTGAGCGGGGTCTTGAAATCGGTCTAGATCAGTGGTTCTCCACCTTCCTCATGCCGTGATCCTTTCAGAGTTCCTCATGTGGTGGTGACCCCCCCCAACCATAAAATTATCTTCGTTTCTCCTTCATCACTGTCATTTTGATACTGTTATGAATCGGGTGACCCATGTGAAAGGGTTATTTGACCCCCAAAGGGGTCGTGACCCACAGGTTGAGAACCGCTGGTCTATAAAGGGAACCACAAATCTAGCACGTTAACTTTGGATAAGATAGTGAGACGTCTTTCTTGGTCTCCATCAACGGTTGCCTTCTTATTTGGGGGCTGTCCTGTGTGACTACAGATACAACAACACGTGGGTTTTTTGTCCCCTCAGCCCACAAGCCTTTGCAAAAATAGACATGTAAATCCTGCTCTGCATTGTCGTCATACTCAGAGCCCTGGGTTGGTAAGTGCCAGGAAGAAGGGCCGGTGGCCCGGGCAGGCAACCCAGTCATATCTGATAGACCATCTTTCTACCTGAGACCTGGATTTCCACCTAGAAAAAAGAGAAAACTAGCAGCAAACCATATTTCAAAATGGGTTGCGCACCCCCTTACCAAACGTAGAGCTATGCCTGTGCTTCTTATGAATTTCTCGTGCGCCTGAAAAATAGGGCCAACATCCATCCGTGAAACCCTCTCTGCTCTCAAAAGAGCCTTTGAATAACACAGACATTTCCAGGGGACTTGAAAAATGGCATCTTTTGTGCTCACTGGCATTTATTTCATCCGTGAACACCCTCAAACCTGTTCCTGTGGAATCAATCCCAACTCACCGAGACCCTCGGGTGACTCTCTGGGACAGAGCAGGATGGCTCCACCCGCTTTCCCAGGTTCCTCATCTTTCATGGAAGCAAACTGCCGCCACACGTGTCTCCCAGGGCCGTGGTCGAGTTCAAACCGCCCACCTTTTGGTTAGCAGCCGAACGTTGAACCCCAGGGCCACCAGGGCTCCCCGATTCTTCATCGTGAGCTTGCTGTTATCCAGGAGTCTGTCGTTTTCTAGAACTGCACTAACGGTTGCTTGGCATTGTCTTCTACAAAGGGCTCCAGGGAAGCTTTGATGTGAAAGAAAGAATTCTCCCCCAATCATGTAAGGAAATGAACCTGTCTGGGCCTTGATTTGGTCAGATTCCGATGGAAAAGAATCCCAAGAATTGTCGACTGAGGACGGCAGAATGAGAAGGGTTAAGAGGGCTGAGACACTGAGGAATTCATCCTAGATGGAAGGAAAGTCTGGCGTTATCACAGCCACTAAGTGGTCATTATGCTTGTGGTCCTTGTCGGGCTGATGGTGCAGCCAGCCAAGAGGATTGTTGCTGTTCGTGGCGGGGCAGATTCAGACCTTGGGGTAGACCTGCACTGAAGGCCAAATCAGCTTGAGAAGCTTCTCCTAGAGTCGAGGAAACAACTAGCTGTGTCTTCAGGCTGTGCATACTGGGAAGCAGATTGCCAGACCCAGTTTCCCAGCTGCCTCGGGGGGGCAGTTGTACCACCACCCCTCTGGCTAGACCATTTGGGCCCCTTGGGGTATCCTTAGATGAGAGGGTAGGGGCCCTTTTTCAGATGGGAAATGTCTGGCTGTGTTTGTAACTCTCACCTTCTGCTGTGCACGCCAGTCTGCAAGCCCATGGGTGGCTCCTCAGGTTTGTAGGGAGCGGCTGCACCCACACCTCAGCCCCAGTCAAACCAGGGAAGGCTTGGTGGGGGCCCACAACCTGCAGACCATGTTGGTGGAGGTCTAGAGAAACATGGGCCCTCCTGGCCTTTAGAAAGCTCACAGCCTAGTGTGGACAAGGGGCCATTGCCACCGAAGCACAGTCCACCTCAAAGGGCAGTCTGGGCTGCTTGAGATGCTCCCCGGGGGTCTCTGCAGCCGTCATTCTAGTCTCTCTCGAAGGAGGGGGGCCTTTAAAAACTCATGAACAGAAGCCCTTCCTGAGGGTATCCGTTTCCGAGGACTGCTGTCATGAATGACCGCAACCTGAGTTGTTTAACACAACAGACATTTATTCTCTCCCACTCTGGAAGCTGAAGTCCCAATCAGAAGGCTCTAGAACCGTGTTTCCCTAAGTGAGTGACACTGCGCCCCCTCCACCCGCGCGCGTACGTGTGTGTGTGTGTGTGTGTGTGTGTGCTGGAACAATGCATAGGCTTTGCAAAAAAGCATACGCCCACACTTTATCCTGGATTGGGGACTGTGGTACCCATGTTCACCTGGACACTGAGTAATTTTCTTTTTCTTGAAAGGGGGTGGGAGGCCAAATCAGTTTGGCAACCTTCTCCTGGGTCCAGGGGGAGAGCCTGCCTGTGTCCTCCGGCTGTTGGTTTCCTCAGGATGGCCTGAGGACTCAGCCGCCCGATGGCTGCAGAACTTCAATCTCGACCTCTCTTCTTCCATCGCCATCTTCCCTCTGTGCCTGCCTCCTTCTCTCGCCACAGGGACACTGAGTTAGGGACTTCTTTGCCCCCGGTGTGTCTTCCTGTTAACTAGTTACATCACATCTGTACAGGCTCTCTCTCCTCACTAGGTCTCATTCATGGGTCCAAGAGTTATGACTCGAACATGCCTTTGGGGACACACATTGGCCCATGACACTCAGACATGCCGAGGAGCCTGCTCAATATTGGACATTGTGTTAGGCTGAGTTTTCTCGAGAAACAAAGCCAGTGACACTCATACATGTGGGAGAACTTTATATCAAGAAAGACTTTTCTAGAGAGAAAGCAGCCCTGCCCAGTCCATGGGTCTGATGCTCCACTGAACCCCCTTCAGACTCGCCCAGCCGCTGGTGGGTGAAACAGAAAGGTGAAGTCGGAAAGTGGGCGAGAGGTGTAGAGAGGTGTTGAAATTCCTGCACTACAGATGCCTGAGCAGTAAGCAGAAATCTTCAGCTCTGCAGGAAACAGGGAGAGA
>NW_022103968.1:14923954-14939161 GCF_000313985.2 Echinops telfairi
GCCAGGTTCCTTGGTTTCCTCTTGTCATGTTTGTCTTAATTGGCACGGCCCCTACTGAAATGATGTGTCTTTGAATTTGTGCCCAGTGTGGCGATGTGCTAACAAGCTTTGCTCTCCAACAAAATGGTTTGTGTCTCTTGGTCACTTGTGGGCCAATCCTTGCATCATTTTGTGAGTGTGCTTCAGGCGGCAGTGAGTCAGTATGGGGGAAACAAAGCAACAAATAAAACCGGAGAGCGACACCCTCGCTGGGCACCATGGAATGAGATGGTGCGGTGCGTTGGAAGGCCTCTTTAGAGCAGAATCCGAAGAGGTGCTGTCTTCCTTCTCAGGCACTACACACACTCCTGTAAAGCAGCGATTATGTGCTCCATGCTTCTGGTCTCCACGCTTTTAAGGACTCTTGCCAGCGAGGCTAGGAGACAAAAACCAAACCAAAACAAAATTTGGTTTTACTCTCCCACATTCCAGAAATAGCCGGAGCCATCCCGCTTCGGTTATCTTCAAAGTGCCAAGTGGATACTTTTCATCCTAAAGTAGCAGCGTCTGGTGGTGGTAGTTGAGTGGGGTGGGGGGCCTTGTGCCATCTGACAGTTATTTAGCTACCAAAGGCTGAATGCCGGTGACTCATCACTTTGACTACGGCACAGGAAAACTCTTCTCATGGAAAACATGGGAGCAAGGAACAAATCTCTCAACCCCTCTGTAGTATTTTCCTTTTGAGAAGGCTACTCTGGAAAAGAGGAGGCAGCAGCTGTTTCTGCTTAGCCTGCCCCCCCCCCCCAGCTGCCCTTTTTCCACGGAGGTGTCCAGGTGAGCAATAAGGGACCAGATGGGCTACAACACTTCATTCTCTGGATGCAAAACTGCCAGCCCGCTTAAGGGAGAGATTAGACTGACTGCATTCACAGCATCTGAAACCACTTATGTGTGATTGGCAATAGAAATCCAATGATGTTTAATTCTATTATGGAAGAAAGAGAGGGGGAAGGGGGGGGTGTGCTAGCTGTTTCCTTAGCTTTGAACTGAGCATACGAGAGGAAAGCTGAGAGAGGTGCGTATGTGAGGCGCTCATCTAGTTATGGTGCAAAAACATAATAAAACAAATTCACCTGCTAGGCTCTCAGCCCTTAATTAATTCCAGCTCTCGGCAGTTCATTTTGGGTGTCGGCATCTCCTTAGGGCTTGGAGGGGGCATTGGATTGGAGGAGGTGGGCAAATGCAGGGTTAGTGCTGACCATTTGGGATGCGAAGGACGGGTTCCCCGGTGCTCCTGAGCCCTGGCCACTCCCCGGAGTCATCTCTGCCCAGGACCTTGAGTTGTCCTGTTAGGAATGGAGGCTCAAGAAGTGCTTAATGGCTCTCCAGGACTCCCTCTCCAGCTGGTCATTGAGTTAGGAAAAACCTGACCTTGCAGGGTTGCTGTGAGGGCAGGGAGCGATGAGGGTGAAGGGTGTGTGATAGAAAAGACAACCCTTGGGGCTGGAGACGGAGCCTTTTACAGGCAGGCTGAGATGGCCACACTATTCACGGGGAAGCCCTCAGCCACAGAGGAGGGAACAGCACAGCCACCTGACATCTGTGCACATCAGACACCAGCAAGAAACGGCTGGCCAAAGGTGACCAGTAAGCTGCAGCATCGCGCAGCCAGAGATGAGGCAGGTTGATCTCTGTCGCTCCTTGCTGCCACCTTGGCGCTGTGCGACCCAATACGGTACAATATTTGCAGTAAATACAGGCTCATACTGGCGGTGCATTCTGGTTCGGAAAGCTGGCCTGGCCATCTGCTGCCTCCTTTCTGTCTCCCGCGCATCACGTTTCTCCTACATGGTGGGTGGATGGGCCACCTGAGCTTGGCAGGATAGGGCTGGAATGGGCTGGGGATCCGCTTGGTGACCCGGGGAAGTCGCTTGTCTGTGACCCTGTAGTCAGAAGCCAAAACAAAAAACAAAAAAAACCCCAACAAAAAACCCACCAACCCGCACATGAGGAGGTACTGCTGCTGTGTAGCCTCAATCTGGCCCCCAAAGCAACCCCCCTGCCATCAAGCTGACTCTGGCTGTGGATGTCTGAGACTATCTCTATCTGGGGTTTTCTGAGATAAAATCCTGCTCTCTGAGAGCTGCCAGGGACTTTGAAGCCCCTACCTCGTGGTCAGCAGCCCAGTGCACCCCAGAGCTGGGGGTACGTTCACATGTATTTCAGGCACTTGTCTGGGAAACCATAAACCAGAAGTGGGGTCAGGATTCCATTGACTGGGTAACCCATTTCTGCTGCCATCTTGAATGTGATCCTAGAGAAGCCAATTGAGGCAAGTTCCTCTTTCCTGGCTGGCTCGCAGTCCATCCACCCCACCACCACCAAGCCCCCAATACCACTGGGTCCTTCTACCCCTCCCACTTAGGTGCAGCATAGGGGTGGGGAGAGCGAATACAGGTCACGGTTCAGTTTTCTATGATAACGGAGCCTCCGGGACATTCGGCGTGGAGGACAAGGAAGGGGAAGGCAGCCCGGTTCGTCCACGCTCCCACCGAGGCTAATTGTGATCACTTCCGTTGGCTAGAACTGCACTGGCGTGAGAAATGAAAGCACTCTAACGGGAAACGAATGGAGCTCACTAGGGACTCGGTTTGACTTAGGGCGGGCGACAGTCCCTCGCCGCTCCCCCCACCCCCTCCCGTTTCTGGCAATCATTTATCAGACCCTGGGAGCCGGCCAAGGCTCCGGAGCATTTTTGCAGCCGGTTTTCTTTGGGCCCGGCAAGAGGAATGCAAGGTGGTGTCAGTGACCGGAGATTAGGACAGTGGAATTTTGCATTTGTTACAACAGCCGCTGGAGCGGAGGGAGGCGGCGGCGGCGCCCGCAGGGAAGCGTCCCGGGCGGGGTGCGGCTGCCACTCGGCAGAGCGCTGGGGCGCGGGCAGGGCGCGGGCTCGGAGGCGGCCAGCAGCCCGGGACTGCCCCGCGGGAGGCCAGGGCGAGGCCCCGGGGCGAAGCGTCCATTCCCGTAGCCCTCCGCCCTGCGCGGCCCAGGACCCGTTGCCATGGTGAAGGAGAAAGGTAATTCTAAATATCCTCGCGATCCGGGTGCACGGCTGCAGAAGTTGGAGCGGCCCTGCGGGGCTCGGCCACCGCGCGGGGGATGGTCGATGGGAAGCCGTGCGACATGTTCTCGGAGGGCTGGTGGCAGAGAGCGCAGACTCTTCATTAAGAGCCTTTCATTGAGCAGCGCCCCCCGGGGAAGCCCATCCATCTCGGCGGGCGTGTTTGCCGGCCCAGCGCGCGGTTGCTGGGCTGGGGCTGGAGGGTGTATTTTGAGCCTTCGGCTGTGCGGAAGGTTTACCTGGCTGCCCCCTCGGACCCTCCATTCTCATTCCGGCTGCCCGCACTCACCCAAATACATCGTGTAATTAATAGTGTAACGAAGGGGCTGCCCCGCCCGCTTGCGGTGTGTTGGGACGTGCCCCCCGCCCCTCATCCCGCCCAGCTGGGACCAGTGGAGAGGAGACGCCAGGCCGTTTTAAAGGTTTCAGGTGTGTCTCTAACCTGTCATTTCAGCGTTGGCCCTAGCCACACCTCCAAACACCTTCTGATAGCACAGGTGACAAAGCCACGCCCTAAGGAGCCTGCAAGGAGGGCGACGGCAGGCCTGCCTGGCCCTGGGATACTGCCTGATTTAATTTTTTTAGTGCACTAGGTGCGGTCCTCTTCTGAAATGTAAGCTAAAGGTTTTATTATTTTATTTTTTATTGAAGTCTGGCTTCACTGATGAGTTTATTTGGGAAACGTAAAGATGACAACGGTGGGGAAATTTTCTTAAGTCACGTGTGGATACTGCTTGAGTTAAGAAAATATTGTAGAAGAATAGAGGGGAACATGAAAGCCCTCAAACCCTCCTAAGTCAATCCCACTTGCCTCTCTAGAGGAAAAACTGAATAATGTGTGTGTGTATATCTTCCGCCATGGGAATAAGTTAGATCGAAAATAATTTTTCCTTCATTTTTAAATAAATCATTTTATTGGGGGCTCATACAACTCTTATCACAATCCATACATACATCCACTGTGTCAAGCACATTTGTTCATTTGTTGCCATCATTATTCTCAAAACATTTGCTTTCTACTTGAACCCTTGGCATCAGCTCCTCATTTTGACCCCTCTCTCCCCGCTCTCTCCTCCTTCATGAACCCTTGATAATTTATATATTATTATTATTATTTTGTCATCTCTTACACTGTCCGACATCTCCCTTCATCCACCAAAAAGGATTTTTCTATGACTTGATTTTTTACTTGCAGTATGTCTTGGATCTTCACCAAATGGTTGTAATAGAATTAATATGATATAATATACAACATAACCTACAATCGTGTCGTGTAGTGTACCCTCTGCTTTTGTTCTTTGGTGAACTGACATTTCCTTCATGGCAAGTTCCTTCCTGGGAGGTGGGGGGTGGGCATTGCCGCTCAGGGCAAAGAGATGCGGGCTGGCTCTGGCCTTAGTGCTCTTCATGTATCTTTCATGCTCGTAGGCTTCCGCTCCGTTAGAGGGACGACAGGTTCTTGTCATGATGTGCCTTCTCTTTGGGGAAGGGGCGTCCCAGGACCCCCACTCTAAGCAGCACAGGCGTTGACATTAGCCAGAGGTCACATCTCTGCAGTCTTCCCTCTCCCCAACCAGGACAGTCTTCACATGGATGGCAGATGCTAATGGGTTTGCTTCCGTTTCCCCAGTATGTGCAATTTATGAGTGATAGGAAAAGGGCTTACAGGAGTCTGTTCTCTATTCCTTTGGGGTCCATGGAAGCCCCCGACTAGCACTATGTGGTTTGCATTATGCAGCTGAAACACCCCACGGCCATGTAGTCAATTCTAACTCCTAGCTGCCCTTATAGGACACCGTAGAACTGTTCCTTTGAATTTCTGAGCATGCACATCTTTCCGGGAGCAGGCAGCCTCTTCCTCCGTCTCCCTTGGAGAGGTCAGTGGTTAGCCACCCTGTGCTTCAGCCCCTGCACCCCCTGGGCTCCTGATAGACACTCCAAACCAAACCAAACTCATTGCCACCGAGTCCATGTCCACCACAGCAACCCTCCCAGACAGCATCCAACTGCCCCTGTGAGTTTCCAAGACTGCGTGTTTGAAGGAGTAGAAAGCCCCATCTTTCTCCCCCAGAGTGGCTGGTGGTTTCAAACTGTGGACTTCAGGGCTCACAGACCAGCATGTTACCCCTACCCCACAGGACTCCTTGCTACACACGAGGACTCCCCGCATGACAACTCCTTCCACTAGTCATTGTAGACGACCCCAAGAGCCCAGGTCTCTGGGGAGGTGGCATACCAGTGTATTATAACCCTTTACCACTGATTAAAGGCTGTTCCTTTTTGATGTTGAGGTCTGTGTCAGCCCACGCTGCTGCCTCCGGCCTTCTGCTGGCACCGAGGTCGGCCAGCAGCCAAGGCAGGCAGGCATCCAGGCAGCGGGAGCAGAGCGCCCATGGAGAGATGAGAACACCAGGGCTGCTGAGGGAGGAAGGGCACTGGGGGCTGGGTCCAGGTTTCTTTCTCGAGATGAGAAAACGAGCTCAGAAAGGAAAAAGCAAGTTGCCCAAGGCCACGCAGAAGGTTCATTGGACCAAGCGCTGGTCCTCCACATCCCATCAAGTGATGTCCATGGATCTGTGGCTGTCCTTCCTACAGGGAGGGGACATCCTCGGTCTCCATCCTAGGTGGTGAGCAGACTCTGTGTCTCCAGCTTTGATTTTCCAGTGTTTTGTGCGGTGTCCGCTGTATCATAGATCTTGTCTCGGGGAGCAATTACAGGAGGCTGACCGATTATCCGAGCTGGGCCT
The DNA here is from genome assembly GCF_000313985.2 of Echinops telfairi. Lineage (NCBI taxonomy): Eukaryota > Metazoa > Chordata > Mammalia > Afrosoricida > Tenrecidae > Echinops > Echinops telfairi. Next base: position 14,929,805 of record NW_022103968.1, read on the forward strand.
TCTCACTCACCTCTGAGATCCTTCTAGAGCCCTTCGATCATATCTCGCTCTCCAAGAGGGCTAGATCCTTCCTTCTTCCTAGAGAGGATATGAGCCCCACTAGAACAGCGGTTCTCAACCTGTGGGTTGTGACCCCTTTAGGGGTCCAACAACCCTTTCATAGGGGTCACCCAATTCATCACAGTAGCAAAATGACAGTGATGAAGTAGCAACAAAAATAATTTTATGGTTGGGGGGTCACCACCACATGAGGAACTGTATGAAAGGGAACTGTATCAGGAAAGTTGAGAACCACTGCACTAGAGTAAGGTCAGACTAGGGCATTCTGAATTGTCCACCCCATGGCACATGGGAGCCTTCCGAAGGAGGAGTAACAGTAGACTCCCGCTCCCCCTTGCCGCTTAGAGCGGCTGCGCACATACTGGTCTGCCCCAGCATTTTCTCTCCAGGGTACAGTTTCTTGCGCCTTTCTGGTAGCGTGGAGCGGTGTTGACCGACAGACTTGGACCCTCCTTGGCTTCTATTCTCCTGACCAGGAATCCATTTTCTTCCAGGTTCAGAGACTTATTGATCCAGGAATCTTGATGAAATGGTTATTTCTCTGGCACGTTCAAGGGCACCTTCCCCTTGCTGTCTCCTGTAACAAAAGAGCAGGAGAGATTTTTGTGGGTTTATCGGTCAATATCTCTCTGCCTGCACTTGCGCACTCATCAGGCTAAACGCCAGAGGCCCTCGCTCCTCATTTAAAAGCCCTGGTTGTCTAGCTTTTGTGTGTGTTGGAGCAGACTTTAAAAATACACACAAGGGATTTATTGCTGCTGCTGCTTAGAGAAAATAAGAATTAGCAAACATTAGAGATTAAGTTATATAGACAAGCATTGAAGTAGTGGGGAATGCTTGTAGTTTAGGAACCGGGTGAAAGGAAGAGTTTACAGTCCGGGAGACAAGCACAAGAGAGCAGAGGTTTACATTTGGGCACTTCGGTTTGGGTTTGTTTGCTTTCTGTTTTCCTGTAAACCTTGTGCCACTGTCGGATGACCCAGCTTGCACTGTGCTTAACTTGGGTGTATCACAAGCAATTTGCATCTGACTACTAACCAAAAGGTTTGTGCTTTAAATGCACCTTGTAATGCTCTAAGGCAGTGGTTCTCAACCTTCCTAATGCTGCGGCCCTTTCATACAGTTCCTCATGTGGTGGTGACCCCCCAACCATAAAATTATTTTCATTGCTACTTCATCACTGTCATTTTGCTACTGTGATGAATCGGGCGACCCCTGTGAAAGGGTCATTCGGACCCCTAAAGGGGTTGCGACCCACAGGTTGAGAACTGCTGCTCTAAGGAGCCCTGGTAGCATTATGGTTGGTTACATGTTGGGCTGATAACCACAGGGTCAGCGGTTTGAAACCACCAGCCACTCTGTGGGAGAAAGAGGGGACTGTAAAGATTTACAGTCTCAGAAACTCACAGGGGGCTGTTGTAGCCTTCCTATGGGATCCCGATGAATTGACACCAGCTCCAATGGCAGTGAGTTTGTTTTGTGTTTGTTCTTTTGGTAGCACTAGAAGGAGCCCCAGTGTCAAAATGGGCTAAGAATCGGGCTGCTAACCACCCGGTTGGCAGTTCAAACCCACCAGCTGCTTCATGGGAGAAAGATGAGACTTTCTGCTCCCATAAAGATTTACAGCTCCAGAAATCCAAAAAGGCAGTTCTCCACTGTCCTGTCCATGTGCTGCATCCACTCTCTGACAGCGTTGCAGTGGAAGAAAGGCTGAGAATCATCTTCCATGAAGATTGGAGCTTGGAAAACCCAATGGCATGTTCAAGGAGCGCTGGTGGCAGGGTGGGTGGCCATTTGGACTGCTAGCTGCAGGGTCAGGAGTTTGAGACCAACACTCCTCTATAGGAGAAAGGTGAAAGTTGCTGCTTCCATGAAGATCTGCATTCCCTGAAAACACCAGGGGGTGGGTCTCCTCTGTCCTATAGGGCACTAAGAACCGGACTCCACCTGATGGGAGTCATCTGTATGATCTACCTATGCATTCTTACCTTGATTGTACATAGAGCGTCTATTCCTGAAGTCCAAAACCGGAAAGGATAAAAAACAAAACAAACCCATGGAGCTCCGCACTACCACACGCTGAAATTGGTGCAGTGGCAGCAGGTTTCTGTTGGTCTAGTGAGGACCCAGTGAAACCCAGTACAGTCCCCTTTCCAGGAGGGGTGCTCCTTCTCCACTGGATGTGCAGGTGTGTGGGTGTGCACGTGCACACACGCACAAGGCAAATAGTTTCTTTGGAGCACAGTTCCTCCCCCTCGGCATCAAGCACACTTTGTACCAGCTGGTTCTTCGTAAGTCTGCCCGGAGCACGGTCAGGTATTCAGCAGCGTCCTTGCCTTCTGCCCAGTTAATGCCAGTAGCACCAACCCCATACTCGTGGCAGTCAGAAATCCCTCCATGTGTTACCAAGTGCACCCGTGCCCTGGTGAGAGCCTCTGCACAGAGATCTGAGTGGCTGGTCACACCATGGCCACAGTGGTCTTCCAGGGCTAGATGGTAAGGCCACCCGGACTCAGTACAGAGAGGAAGAGGTGTGAACCACCATTATGGAAGTCAACCAAACCGAACTGACCCCTTGATGCTCATAAGGTTTTGGCTGAAACAAATGATTCAAGTCATGAGGTGGCCAAGATGTCTCTAAAGGCCTCTCTCTGCCTCGTTGATGGGCCTGCTTCCCTGCTCAGCTCAGTTGCTGAAGTGGAACAAATTGTGTTTATTAAAGCAGGTAGACCTTCAGAGATGTTCTCGCTCAGTGGTCTCCCTTTCACATTTGGTAACCCCATTCTGCCCAAGAAGCCTCCCTGCCAGCCCCACTTCCTGAGGTCTCCCTCTCTGTTTGCAAAAAGAAAAACCTGGGAACTCAGAGAAACCACCTGGACTTCCAAGACCTAATGTTACCCTCAGGCTCATTACCGTCTGTCGAGGAGGTAACATAGGTTCATAAATAATTCATGGGGAGTGGATGTTAAACAAGAGGGGGCTTTGGAAAGTGAAAGGGGGAGATTAAGCCCCAAACATTGTGACTGAGACTTTAAGGATTGGGGATATTTGGGCCCTATTGACATGAAAAGAAAACGATCAATTTGAGATGACCCACAATTTTAGGATTGATGGAACTTGGCATAAGATTGGGTGTAGGGCAGCGGTTCTCAACCTGTGGGTCGTGACCCCTTTGGGGGGTCAAAATAGCCTTTCACAGGAGTCGTCTGATTCATAACAGTTGCAAAATGACAGTGATGAGGTAGCAACGAAAATAATTTTATGGTTGGGCGTCACCACCACATGAGGCTCTGTATGAAAGGGTGGCGGCATTAGAAAGGCTGAGAACCCCTTGTGTAGGGGTGAGAGGCAGAAGAGGGTCGAATAGAGCTTGGGAGGGACTGGTGGGGTGGATGGAGAGTTGCTGATGGCGGTCGGGGGACAGAGGACACGATGGGTTCTGATCCATGAACCGTGAGCTAGTATTAGGCACAGAGGCCGAGGGAGCAGTCGTAGTGAGGCGTCCATGTGGTACCTCTTGGGCAAGACTCAGCTTTCTGGACCAATCTGTACAGACTTGCTGGACCTACCTTGTGAAAGATCCTATCAGAAATCGACCTTGGGGTCCTGCGGGATGCCAGGTTGCGCCCAGGGGTTAGTTACCATGAAGAAGGAGACACCACCCCTTCCGGACAGCCACTGCTATGCTAAGTATGCTATAAGGGTCTCGAGGTGGGACCCTGCGTGCTCCCTCTGAAAACCATGTTGATCTGCTTCTTGGCAGTGCCCAGGAACAGTGGTGCACGGCGGCTCCCACGTGTCCTGCAGACAGGCACCAAATTAATCCTCTTAGGACTCTGCTGTCATCGCCTCATTCCCAGCTCAAAACATAAACAACCCCCCCCCCTCCTTGCATAAATGAGCGACAAGGTTAAGTTCAGGGTTTCTAGCTTAGCGCTCCAGGTTCACCCCACATTCTTAAAACACCTTCCCTCCCCCACCTACATCAACGTCCTCCTCAGCCAACCTGTTTGATTTCAAACACCATTATTCCGTCCGCTGCAAACTGTGAGTGGTAGGCTTTTGGCTGGGGGTTTTGCTTACAGGGTCTAGAACACACTTTGTCATTTAGTAGCCTGTCAAATCTATTAATGGCTCCCGTGGTGTCATCCCTCCATTTTACAGATGAGCAAAGGGAGGCTCAGGGGAATTAAGAAGCTTACTAGACATCACCTCACTAGGAAGCAGAGGAGCTGGAAGCTCTCCCAGGCATAGCTAGCTATGGAACCCAAGGGAATGGTACTAGGACCCCCCTGCAACCTGCTTTTCCTATTTGACAGCTCTAAAGGGCGGGGTGGGGGGGCAGGCTAGGTGTTTGAGCTTCTCACCCTCAGTCAGGCTGCCCCCCTGCCCTAGTGGGAAGGACGCATATTCTCCTCTTATGCATTTACCAAACCCTAACTCAAGCTTCCCTACAGGAAGCTTCGTAAAGGTCCACCCCATCTCTGGGGATTTCGAGCATGACTCTGTGTACCTTAGTACACAGCAGAGAAGTTAAACAGCACTTTAGTCCCCTGCTCAACGTGAGGGACAGCTCCGTCATGCCTGCAGTAGTCATCAACATATGGTCTTAAGGAACAGCCTGCAGAGCTAGCTGTGAAGTGTTGATGTGTCCATCAACACTTGGTGTATGGGCTTACCTATGGCTAGAGACTCATCTTGCCTGCAGAAACCATGGATCACAGAAACCATGGATCACCCAATGCGTGTCACAGCGTGGACACTGGGCCAGCACCATCAACATTACCTGGGAATTGTTAAGGATACAAAGTCCCAAGCTCCTCCCTGGGACGCCTGGATCCTTTCCATGGTCCTTTATAGCCTACTGTTCCCGGGTCACAGCACACAGAACCCACCCTGTCCCTGCACATGGCCACCACTGGTGGGAGCCCAAACTCATTTCTGTCTCGTCCTCAAGGCAGTCTGGCAACTTGGGTTGTCTCCCAGGCCTTCTCTCTTACCTGCTAACAGTCACTGCACTTCGTCCCCACAGTTAGAGGTCAGGTGCAGTGGATAAACAGAGAAAGCGCATTGACTTGGCATCACCCAAAGGGCTGAAGTGGAAAGAAAATGCTTTTGAAATGTTGATGGCAACATATGTACAAGGGTGCTTCATACAACTGAATGATGGATTGTTATAAGACTTGTTGGACGCCCCCAAAGATAATTAATTAAAAATTTTGTTTTAAAAAAAGTTTAAGTTTTATTGACATATTGACTTAAAAATCACCTATCATACAGATGTTTAAACATATTTGAGATTGTGAAATCATCACTCTAAATCAATTTCAGGACATGTTCTTCTTTCTTGTACTTGTTACATTCCCTCCCTACCCCAGCACCAAAAATCCATGAATCCAGTTACTGTCTCTCGATTTACCTGTCCCGAATCTCCTATAAAGAAAACATAATACAACAGCAAAAATCAAGAACAAAACCCCAATAACAGAAGAAAACACAGAAAAGCCTCAGTTGAAAATACATTTCTAACTGAGAAGGTTCCAAGTGTTTCCAAGAAAGAGTTTTACATAAACGTATACACTGCATTCATGAAAAAGGGTTCTCGTTTTTACCAGCACTTGTTATTGTCTGGGTTCTTTCTTAGCGTTTATGAAGCGATAGTTCAGGCAAACTTAAGAGCAGGCGGGCGGACAGTGGGTGTCGGAGCTGGACATGGCCCTTTCTCCTGTCTCTCCCAGGGACCAGGAGGGATGAAATAACCTGCCTGTCATCACATAACCCCTCTCCTAAAGAGCAACCCATGGACTTCTCCAAATACCTACAGGAAAGGTATCCTGGGGAGGTTCACCTGCCCAGAGGAGAACCCTGCCATCTGATTCACGAGGAGGCCGCCCCTCTGGGCCACGGCATCCCCAAGCCCCTGGCTGTTGAGCGAGAGCCCTGGCATGGCGTGCCTGTCCTATGCCAGCATGGAACGCCATTGTTGGCATTCAGCCAGAGGCCTTGCAGAAGCTTCGTGACCAGGAGTGAGTGGATTTCTTCCCATGCGATTGAGCCTGATCCCAGCACACAGCCGTAGAAACCAGCTCAGCTTCCTTGTCACTGTGTGTGCTGTCTGCTGGTGACTCATACCGAGAGGCATGCTCATCCCCCACTGGCAGGAGCTGTGGATTCAAGGGCAAATGTTATTAATGGAGGGAGGGCAAGTCCTTGTTATGCCTGACCCCTCTTTCTGAAACACCCTGTTTGTGTTCAGACTGACACGATGAACACTGCAATAGCCCAGCGTGTCCCGAGGGTCACTGGGGTGAGTTTCTGTGTCTATTCCAGGCACATAGGTAGATCTTTCCCAGGAGCCTCTACAGTAGTGGTTCTCAACCTTCCTAATGCTACGACCCTTTCATACAATTTCTCATGTGGTGGTGTTCCCCCCAACCGTAACATTATTTTAGTTGCTACTTCATCACTGTCATTTTGCTACTGTGATGAATTGGGTGACCCCTGTGAAAGGGTTGTTTGACTCCCAAACGGGTCGTGACCCACAGGTTGAGAACTGCTGTTCTAAAAAGCAGGTTGGATATAGATTTCTGGGCCCTGACCCCGGAGTTCCTGATCCAGGAGTCCTAGGGTGGAGCCTGGGACCTTTTACTCTTAATAATTCAAAGTACTGTTGATACTATTGGCCCAGGGCCCACCCCGTGACACGCTGGCTGATTCATGGTTTCTGAGGGCAACATGAATCCCTAGTCACAGGTAAGGCCGTTCGTTCCCATTTGCAAGCTTTCTCTTGCTCACGCTGCACAGAAGACAGAGAAAAGGCAAGCATCCTTCGCCCATGACACCCTTGTGCAGAATGAACGTGCCTTTTTCAATAAAGCAGCCCTTCTATGCAATCCCAGGGACCAAGAACCAGCTGTCAGAATCTGACACTGGATTGCAGACGGCGTGGGAAGGATGGGAATGAGGGGGAGGCATCTTTTCCTGGGCTTGAGCAGAGCCTTGGAGAAGGCAGGGGGGTGTAGTGGGTTATGAGCTGGGAGGCTAACCACATGGTCAGCAGTTTGACACCACCAGCCACCGCTCCGAGGGAGAAAGAGGAGACTTTCTACTCCTGTAAAGAGTTACAGTTTTGGCCTGTTAGACTAGCTAAGGGCCCTTTGGACTTCTTTTCCAAAGTCTCCTCCTTCAATAAAATCACTCTTTTCAAACCTAAAAAAAAAAAGTCAACAGTTTTGAAAACTCACAAGGGCAGTCCTACCTTGACTTATAGCAGCGGTTCTCAACCTGTGGGTCGCGACCCCTTTCGGGGTTGAACGACCCTTTCACAGGGGTTGCCCGGTTCATAACAATAGCAAAATGACAGTGATGAAGTAACAATGAAAATAATTTCATGGTTGTGGGGGGGTGGTCACCACAACATAAGGAACTGTATGAGGCTCCCGGCGTGAGGAAGGTGGAGAACCACTGTCCTATAGGATTGATATGAGCCGGAATCCACTCCATGCCGGGGAGTTTGGTTTGATGTGGAGCCGAGGCTCAGGTTGGATTGGAGTCAAGGCCCAGGTGTGCGGCCCTCAGCATGGTTCATGGGTCTCAGAGGGTTGAGGGAGGATTGTAACCAGGGCTCAGACAGCTCACCGGAGCCCTTGGGTCAAAACTACCCAAAGTCAGTTTCATGAGATCCCTTGGCTCACAAAATGTTACACCGATCTTTCATTTTAGAAGAGCTAAAATAGGGTGTCACAAATTAGACCACCCTGCCCATTGCTGCTAGGCTGTGTCTGTCTGCTGACTGTCTCTGTCTCTCTGTTGCTGTTCGCTCTTAGGCTCATTGGCAAAACAAGGGCGGGTAGAAAATGCCAGATGGGAGAAAAGGGAGTAAGATGAGTTTTCACTGTGGCCCTAGGGTCTGATGGAAATGGGAGAGAGGCTGAGGACCCGCACTCCCCACTCCCACAAAATGGCATGCACATGTGTCCCCAGGTCCAGGGACGGTCCCGTCGGTGACACATGGACAGTAGGGCTGCATGAGTGTCTCCTGGCCAGCCCTGCTTGCTCTGCGCTGGACAGTCCTGAGGAACAGAGGTTGAGGGCAGAGAATGGAGTGGTCACTGGTCTGGAGCAACTTTAGTCTGAGCACCTGGGAAGCCCTCTTACCTCTCCCATGGGGACAGGGCCCTGCATGCCACTCTGAGGGAGCAGTGACCCAAGGCAGTGGACTTCTGTTCTCATCTCAAAGGTATTAGCCCCAAGTCTCTGAGAGACATTGCCCGGATAACCTCCAGGGGTCTACCTTCAGCAGGTTGGTCAATGAGTTCTCAAGTGTTGGGGAGGGCTGCTGATTGAGAACGCAGAGAGAGGACAACGGGAAAGGTGCGAACAACATTCCTCGAAGAAGACCCAAGGGGAGGCTGCATTGATGTCCCTAGAGGATTAAAAAAAGACCTGGTGGTGCTGTCGAGTGAGCATTGGACTGCTAACTGCAAGGTTGGTGGTTCAAACCTACCAGCCACTCCCTGGGAGAAAGACAAGGCTGCCTATTCCCTAAAAAGGTATAGTCTTGGAAACCCTAGGGGGGGGTATTATTTTAATCCAGAATTGATGGATGACAGTGGGTTTGGTTTGGTTAAGGAGGACATTATATTGGCTTTGAGAGGTTCTCGAGGTGTTCTGAGTTCAGGGGTGATGTTTGAGAGGTTCTCCAGGTTTCCTGAGTTCAGGGGTGATGTTTCAATCCACTTATATCCATAACACAGCACCTGCCCCACACTAAGCTCCAGCATTATCAATGAACCAATACCTGCATAGATGGGAGGCATGGTTGGAGAGATGGTTATGCTCAATCAGTAAATGTTTATTTTGAACCTGATAGAAGATAAGTAATGGAAGTACAGACACTAAGTCCAGCCCTTGACTCGCAAGGACTCACATTCTAAAAGTACGTGGTCGCATGTTTCAGTGACTGTGCTACAGTGGGAGATGTGCTCACTGGAATGCTATTGCTGTCATGCTGGGACTGTGGGTCAGGAAGTGATTCTTTCTGCTGGGAAGGTCAAGACAGGTGGGCTTTGAAGGGTGAACAGAAGGGTAACGAGGACACAAGGGAAATGGAAGAAAGATGCTCAAAATGAGGATGCAGCGGCAGTGAGGGGCAGGCTCTTTCTGGGGGGGTGCGTACAACCAGCCCAGTTTGGCCAAAGGTAGTGGCCATGTGATCCCGCACTTGGCATAAGGAAAGGTTAACTGCGACCTTAGCTGGGGGCCGTACATGCAAATGCCCCGAGAACCAGGCAAGTA
>NW_022103968.1:14939850-14955737 GCF_000313985.2 Echinops telfairi
ACCCCCTAACCCCTCCGCAGAGACAGGTGCAGCCGTCTGCTCTCATAAAGACGGCGGGCTTGGAAACCCAGTTCTGCTCCGCCCTCTGAGGTTGCTATGAGTTGGAAGTGACTGTATAGCAGTGGGTTGGGTTTGGGTTTTCTTGTTGTTCGCTACCTTCACGTCAATTCTCATCCACAAGAGACCCTGTGTAACAGAGTACAGCTGTCCCATGGGACTCCAGGACTCACTGAGTGTGGGAATCAATTCGACGACTATGGATTTGTGTCTTTTTAAAATTCTTCCCAGGAACAGAGTGCCAGGTCTTTTCTTCCTCGGCGCCTCTGATGCTCTCAGACCGCTGTGCTTTGGGTTAGTTATTGAGTGCCTAATCACTCACACCAGCCAAGCTCACTGCCGCCGAGTCAATACCAACTCCGAGCGACCCCGCAGGACAGAGTAGAACAGCCCCGGTGGGTTTCTGAGACTGTCACTCTTAAAAGGAGTAGAAAGCTCCATTTTTTGCCCATGGGGCAGCTGGTGGTTTCGAACTGCTGACCTTGTAGTTAGCAGCCAAACTCGGAACCACTATGCCAACAGGGCTCCTCGGGTGCTCAGCCAATAGAGACATTCTGGATCAGCTGGGTATTTTCACCTGCAACTGGAAAATCTTCTCAAAACAACTTCTGAATCCTTTATTGGCCACTTACTCATGCACAGAAACTGAGCAGAATTTGGTGCCGTGTCTTTTTGGTGGTGACGCCGTTGAAGAACTGGCCCGGCACTAGAGTCGGAGTGGAAGGCTGCTTGATTGAAGCTGAGCTTAGCCCGATGGTTGTTTGCACTTCAGCTTGCTCCTCAGAATAACTTTCCCAGGTGATTCTGCTCAGCCCGCTTCCTTCACCTTGCTCCTCTGGACCCCTGGCTTCTGCATTCAGGGAGCAAGGCATGGCCATGGCATGGGCAGGCTGCCTTTCACCATTCCACCCCGCAGCAGAACAGCCCTCCCTCCGGGAAACAGCTCTTTGCCTCCACTTTTCTTTTTTTTGGCATCACATACTACGTAGCATTCATATTTGAAATATCAGCACATTTCCCGAAATACTGTCATTTGGGACATCTGGAGAGAGGGCACCCCTCCCTGGGGAATGTCTGAGAGCGAGTTGTCACAGCAAGCCTGCAAGGCAGTTGGCACCGGGAGTGGGAACGGCATGGCCATTCTGTGGGTCCAGGGCATATCTGCCATCACTCCGTCCTGAGTTGGAGACGTCCCTGCGCCACGTCACAGGACTCAGAAACAGCTTGGGCTTTTGAAACAAGAGTTCAAGAGTGCTTTTGGCTAATGGAAGGAACTGATATATTGGAGACACCGCCAGGCGAAGCCCAGGCCAACCACGTGACCGCAGCAAGGCAACAGTGCGGTGGCAGTTTTGCATAGTGCAGAGGCAGAGAAGCCAGCCGCTGTGCATGGCTCCAGCACACAGAGCCCAGGAGCTCATCAGGACAGGGTAGGCCGTTACACTGTCCGTCAGGGCTGGGGACAATACAGTATGGGACAAGATGATCCGGAGCCGTTCTGCGGATGAGCCTGGAAGGGGCCATCTATGTGTGGAGTGGTGCCCTCTGGAGTCGTGCAATCCGCAAGCTGTACCACTTCTTTCCCGAGCAGTGCTGGGTGACCGGGGACAAGTGCTGGGATTGGTGTCCAGGGCGCACATCTCCGGTGCTTCCTGAAGGACAGAGTCAACTCCTCACCTACCCTCGAAGCTCAAGGAAAACAGAAGGGCTGGGTTCTAGGCGGGCAAGCTGAATAGTTGGCCCTGCTCCTTCTAGTTGCATGACCTGGACAATTTACTTAATGTCTCAGACCCTCTCTTTAGTATTGTTCCACATATAAAATGCAGATAGTACTAGCTGCAATGCAGTAATGTTGTGAAGATGCAAAGAAAATCCAGAAACAGAACTCAGTATAGAAAATTAGGTGGAACAAAGAAACCATCACACACACACACACACACACACACCCCATAACAAAGTGCCAGCCATAAATTCCTACCTGTCAGCAGTCACAATGAATGCCACTGGATTAAATGACTGGATGAGCCAGTCATGGGGCAAAGAGTGGATAAAAACACACGGCCCATCCATCTGCTGTCCACAGAGGGGCACGCGATACACAAAGGCATCACAAAGTTAAAAATCTAAAGGTGGAAAAGATGGAGTGGCAAAAAAAAACCCAACAACTCTTTGATAAAATAGGCTTTAAGTCAAAATTCATTATAAGAGACAAAACCATTCCATAACAGAGGATCAATCAACCAGGAAGACATAACCTTATTAAATATGCTCTTAATGACAGGGCTCCAAAATACACAAAACGAATTCTAGCAGAAGTAGAAATGAACAGACAGTTCTGCAGTAACCTGGGGATCCCCTCGACATCTGACCACAACATCCCTGGCCCAATCACGTGGTTATGTTTTGTTTAAGGGAAAGTAACTCTCCTTTTGTTTATTATCCCCACCTACTGGTTTTAAAGAACTCAAACTCCCAGAGTGAAGGAGCACCCCAGTTCCTGTAGCCCTTCCTCCTCCTCCTCCTCCTCCTCTCCTTGGCTTCATTCTCCACCCAGCAGTACTGTACCAGGCCGGTCACAACAACACCATGCCTGCTGCAGACACTGGCTGGGGCAGGGTGCTCACAGACTGGGCAGTGGGAGTAGCTGCACATCGTCAAGAAGTGGCCACACCAGTAGGACAGTGGTGGCCAGGTCCACCACCAGCAGCCTTGCTCCCAGTCTCCATAAACCTGGTCCCCACAGATACTGCTCTGTGCTCTCCATGTACGCCACCCCCTGCTGTCCTGTGTCCAGTATGCCAAGTCCCGGTGCAGGTCCTGGCCAGAGCAGCCTCCTGTGGCCAGTGGCTGCAGCGCTCGGACTTTGTGTGTCAGGCCCCTATAAGGTTGCTTTACAGAGATTGAGCCCCAGATAACTCAGGGACTGCCTTTTCTGTGCAGAACGTGGTGTTTTGAAAGGCTGGCAGTTCCAAAGCACTTCTCGAAAGACAAGAACTGGCTCTCTACTTCTATAAAGATTCCAGCTGAGAAAACCCCTCTGCTACGCGGGGCCTGGACTCAATGGCACCCAACAATAACAGCAATAAGCCCTTCCCAGGAGCCCATGGGTGGTGCAAATAGATAGCATGATGGCTCGCTCACCAGAAGATGGGAGGCTTCAGTCCACTCGGATGTGCCTTGTAAGAAGGGCCTGGTGATCTGCTTCTGAAAAATCAACTACTGCAGGTTCTGGGGCACACAGCTCTCCCCTGTCGTCCGTGGGGTCACCATGAGTTGGATTCAAGTTGCCACCGACTGGCTAGCCCCCCACTCCCCCACCCCCGCACCCCACCCTCCCACTCCCCGTCCCCACTTCTGTGAAGAAGCAATTGCTTATAGACGTCGCCTGGCCTCTGTCTCTCATTTTCTGGCAAATTTCTGGTGCCGACGCTGGTGTTGACATACCTCTAGGCAAGTGGTGTTTCTGAAAACCCCTGAGAAATGAGTTGAGCCTGGAAGCATCTCATTCCAGTTTTTTATGTTTCCTTATGAGCTCCTTCCTGAGAAGGCAGCAGAGATGGAGTGATTCTAAGGACATTTGTCAGGGTGGGTCTGTGTTGGTGAAACAACTACACAAATGTAATGCCTCAACCGGGCGGGCTGGGTTTGAGATAGGCAAAGGTGTGGTGTTGATCTCTATCTGGGCACAGCCATTCCTCCTCGACTGCCATGCAGACACGGAGATGCCAAGACTCACAGAGACAATCACACCCGCTGCTTCAACACTGCAGAGGTGCGGAAGAGTGAGCTCTCAGGGTCGGGCAAGGGAAGGGCTGGGGAAGGGCAGCTCTGGGATTTAGAGTTTCCCTGGCCGATGATGATAATGTTCTGAACGTAGGCTGTGTGATGGCTGTTCAACTCTGTGGACACCTGACAGCCCACTGAAATGTTTCAGTAGGTGCATGGTAATTCCGTGGCATTATTTCCAGTAAAGCCATTAGACAAACACGCCAATGGAGCAGCCACCTGCTGTCACGGCCATGTCACACACCAAGGTCTGCTGTCTCCCATGACATCTAGCAACCCACAGGGTCGTAGCCAGTGACTGCGAGGCCCACGGCCAGACCCTCACAACTCAGTTCCTCCGGCTCTCCAGTCCCCGTCCCGCCCTCCTCCCTGCCGGCGGCACATGGGTCAGTCTCCACCGCGCAGCGCAGTCCTTCCTTCCTGCATCCCCATCCCTCCCCATGCACCCGTGTGTCCTTGCCCATGCTTTCTTCACTGTCTTCTCTACACACACACACACACCGTGCACACACACACCACACGTACCACACACACTACACGCACACATAGCACACACACACGGCACGCATGGTACACACACGCACACAGTACACACACACACACATAGTACACACACAGACCACACACAGTATACACACACAACACACACAGTACATACACACTTATACCACACACACCCCCCACACACACCCCACACACACCCTACCCTAGATCGTAAGCTCCCTGAGGGCAGGTTCTGGGTGGAACACCCCAGCTCCTCGCCCCTGCCCTTGTAGACGGCCCTGTGTGCTGGTTTCAGACATACCTGGCTTCCTCCCTCCCTCCTCACCCAGTCACCATCAGTCACAGAAAGTCCCTCCCTCTGAGACACCCACTGAGTCGACCGGCTCACCGAGACTCTCAGAGATCCCAGTGGCTGGTGTTTGGGAAGTGCTCCTGGATATCTCTCTGAGACACTTCGGGGTGGACTCGAACCTGTAACCCTTGGGTTAGCAGCTGAGCACTTAGCTGTTTGCCCCCCACAGGGACGATCTGTACCAACAATAACCACCTGAATTCCAGGCTGCCGACAAGCCATGGGACTGTGGGCACTGTGGTATGCCGGGAAACTTTTGGCAGCCTGCTTTCCAGAGGGGGGCAGGCAGGCTCTGATTTGGAAAGATCCTCAGTTTCAAGATATGGGGGTGTAGGGGTGGGCAGGACCTAGGGAGAGTCTGTGTTGGAAGTGACTTGATGGCAGTGGGCTGGGCTCGGGGTGGTGGTCAGAGTGGCCCCAGTTCACCACTCTGGAACGACTCCCTTACTGTCTCTGAAGCTGTGTCCTTAGGTGTAGATTGAGGCTAGCTGGGAGTTGATGGGATCCAGGGAGAGGTGATATTTGAATTCCTTCTATAAACTGCGAAGTACTAACACATTTTCATTGTTTGTGTTTACCTGTTAATGACTCCCAGTGTATCTCCAGCATCGAGTCATTTCTGACTCTCAGGGACCCCACAGGACAGGGTGGGTGAGTTGCTGAGACGGTTAACCCTTTACAGGAGTAAGTCTCATCTTTCTTCCTCGGAATGGCTGGTGGTTTTGAAGTGCTGACCTTGAGGTTAGCAGCCTAACACGTAACCGCCATGCCACCAGGATGGGCAACGAGTAGAATCAGCCAAAAAGAAAAGGCAAAGAGGGGGAAGCATTGCGGCCTGCCAACAGACTGTTTCCTGCCCCCCAGGGCCGCTTTGAGTGGTACTGGGCTTTGAGTTGAAAGTTTGAAACCATCCAGCCGTGACTTGGAACAGTTCCTCTCTGACCCTCAGGGTGCTCTGAGTCAGATGGACTCATGGGATCGCACAAAAATTAGATGTTGGGATGTCCAACTAGGCAAGGTGCCAGTGTGTCCGTGCTGAACCGCACCAGGCGCCCCGGGTGCTCTCTTTTAACTTACGTTCCCAGAAGTGGCTCCAGTGCTGCCACACACACCCCCACCGCCTCCCCTCTCTTGGAGCGAGGACGGAGGTGGCTCTCTGGCCGTCTTACAGATTCAGACTTACGCCAATGCCCAAGTGCTTGGCTTGATCCCTTTCTAAATGGAATTGCTGGGACAGGGACAATTTAAGGTCCTTGGGTGACCTTAAAGGGCTATATTGAGTTTCAGAGGGGATTTTTGTAATATTTCAGAAATTCCTGGCATTCAGATTAGTATGTCCTGACACTCAGCTGACTATGGGATCTCTGGGGCCAGGCTGGTGCTCCCGGAGTGAGCTCAGGTCGCCCCCTCCACCCCCTGTCTTCGTGACCTTTCTGTGCAGGATCAGGGAGGTGAGCGCACAGCTTGTCCTCACAGGGCTGTCCTCCGAGGTTCCACCGCTGAGCCTGGCTGAGAACTTCTAAGGCAGGTCACAGGAGGGTGGTGGCTCTCTGAGTCATCTCAGTCAAAAGACATGCCCAAGAAGTGCACTCATTTAGGTGGTGCTAAATCCCTTTGCAAGGCTCCCTCGGTGCCGAGACGGCAGGTGCAGCGCACCAGAGCAAGCGTGTCATGTCACCTATGGGGAGGATCGTCCTGGCTGAGGTATTATAATCCTGGTGCCTCTTGGACGGACGGACAGGGAGCCGATTAACTGGCTTTAAGCTGGGCTGGTTCTATAATCAGGAGCCCAGCTGAGCCATTGCTGACAGCACATTTTACGTCTGGAGGAATGACCAGGACCCACCGGGTTCTCAGAGGAGCCCTGGTGGCATAGTGGTTAAGTATTGGGCTGCTCACTGCATGCTCAGCTGTTCAAAACCACCAGCGCTTCTCAGGGAAAGACAGGACTTTCTACTCCCGTCTAGAACTACAGTCTTGGAAACACACAGGGGCAGTTCGACCCTGTCCTTTACGGTCACTGTAAGTCGGAATCAACCGGATAGAGGTTTTTTAAAAAAACATGTTATCATGGAAAAGGCAGCCCAGGGACGGGAGCCTCTGACAAGAGTAAGCCACAGCAGCAGGGGGGCTGGAGTGGAGCCAGTATCACCTACCTGCCCTCTGGGAGTGTCTGTGCCCAGGCCGCCTGGTGCCTACTGCCAAGTAGGAATGCTGATTACCAAACTAACAGGGTCTAAGAAAATTGGGTGGTGGCAGCCGATTAAAGAGAAAGATCACTTTGGACAACTAATGACAGGGGTAGGAGCGTGTAGCTCCAAGTAACTACCACTTGCCGCAGCAGGAAGTGGACTTTTAGGTAAACTGCAAATTAAACCCTCTATGGCTTTACTTCAACCTGAGTTTCTGGTTTCTTAGGCTCAATACTAGTGGCACTCTAGCAGGAAGAAAGGGTGTAGGTGGGGGCAGAAACCGGGGCCCAGCTGGAGCCACCAGGGCGAGGTGTGTTTGCAAGGTAACAAGAATGAACGGGGTGGCAGCAATGAAAACATTCTGGGTATGGACCCCGTGCTAAAGGGGGCCTTGCCGGAGAATCGGAGTCCTGTCTCTGAGCAGAAGTCCACCTTCCCAGGCAGGGTAGCACCTTGTGACCCCAACCCTGGTCCATCCCAGCTCAAGGTTGTTTTCCAGTTGTGGGCTCTGCCCAGAGGCGGAGCCCCGGGGCGGGCCGGACTGGACTTGGGTTGTCCTTGGTCTATCACCCGCAGGCATCCCAGAGATCGCAGCATCCCGTGAGGCTTCCTCTTTATAATCGAAGGGGCATCTTCTATCTGCTTGTTTGCCAGCAGGTGGTGCCTTTGGAATGACGGGGCAGCTGGGTGATCAGTAAGGAGCCCTGTGGGGCCGGGCCTTCAAACCCACCAGATGCACCTCGGGAGAAAGGCGAGGCTGGCTGTGCCGGTAAAATGTACAGGCTCGGGAAAGAGCCCGGGTGGCGTCGTGGTTACGCCTCGGGCTCTAACCTCAAGGTCAGCACTTTGCAACCACCAGCCTGTCTAGGGGAGAAAGATGAGGCTGTCTACCCTTGTGAAGAGTCACGGTTTCGGAAACCCACAGAGTGTATCCCTCCCTGTCCTGTATATAGGGGAGCGATGAGTCAGAATTGACTCGACGGCAGTGAGTGAGTGACTTGGACTCACACAATGGCAGTGGTTTTGGGGTGTGTGTGTGTGGGTGTGTGTGTGGGTGTGTTGTGTTTGGGAGCCGAGTGTTTAGGAGCTGTGGAGTCAGACCCAGGCCTGTGCATGCATCAGCCCGGAGTCCTCTTCTGCTGGATGTGAACCTGGGGTTGTCTATGGAAATCCCCCCTCTGTAGGACTTTAGCATCAGACTGCTGCTTCTCTGTGTGACCTTGGACATGGTATTCTACAACATCCAGCCTCGGTTTCTCCTGTGAAAGAGGCGTAGCAAAAGAGAGCCCCAGAAGGCCGCTGAGAGGATTCATTGTGATGGGGGTAGAAAATAGCTCTCACGGTGCCCAGAACATAGTCAGTATTCACTAAACTACACCTCTTCTAACCATGCAGTGGTGCGGTTGAGTGACTTATTGAGACTTCGTAGGGTCAGGACTTCCGTGTAGCTTCAAGTGTCCCCGGAGTGGAGCTGGGTGGGGGATCACGGTATTTGCCCTGAGTCAGACACTCAGCCCTGAATCCTAGAGATGACAGCTCAGGGTGCTGTATGTTCTGAATTCAGAACCCTGCCAGAAATGAGGAGGGGTTGGCCATTGAGCCTGCTGCTTGGTCATCCCGGGATGAGTGCATTGTGAAACAGGGCACACGGGACAGGAGGATGTTCCGTGCTGGGGACTGTCCACATATTGGATGATGCAGGACTTGCAGGGAAACAACATCTTCGGTTCCGGGCAACCACAGCACCCACTTGTGAGAGACTGGACCCTGTGAGCTGGTGAGGAGAGGAGAAACCAGTCAGCGGGGAATGTACCATGGGAGTGAAGGCCCCGGGGGAAATGAGGATGGTATGTAGACCAGAAGTCATGAGCCTGACCCCATGGCATTTCCACGTGCACTTGTAGCAGAGGCTTGGTGACTTTTAGTGCTCTGTTCCCGGGATTGACCATCTGAGTTCCAGATCACTTGGTGGGGGGTGCTGTTGAGGCAATTCTAACTCATAGCAACCCAACATCCAATGGAAGCGAGCCCTGCCAGTGCTGGCATTCCCCACCATTGCTCTTCTGTGGGAGCCCATTGGTGCAGCCATTGTGTCGATGCATTTCCTGGAGGGCTCCCCTTCTCCCTGACCAGGCAGCATGCCCTTCCCCAGGGACTGATCGCTCCTGATAACATGTCCAAAGGACGTGAGATGGAGCCTATACCTTCCGTATTCTTTGCCAGCACCATAATCCAGACACACCGTTCCTCCCTCGTCAGGGTCCACCTTCCACATGCATTTGGGGTGATTGGAAATACCATGGCTTGTGTCAGGCACACCTTAGCCCTCAGAGTAACATCCTTGCCTTTCAGACCACTTAGCACTCAGCAAATGCTAGTTCCTCCTGAGGGGTTTGGTGGCCAGTGATCTCTGAAGCCCAGCACGGAGCTTCGTCTCGATGGGTTGAGGACCCAGAAAGCTGTTCAGCAGCGTTGGTCCAGGTTTCCTTCATTTTTCCTGATACTCCGAGTTCTGGTCCAGGATTCCAGTCAGGTGACCACTGGGGTGTTCGGCTCCGAGTCTCCTTAGGCTCCTTGCGGCAGTTTCTCGTTTTCAGCAAAGAGGCCTTAGCATGGTCAGGAGTCTGGCTAAAGGGGGATTTGTATATGCATTTAGACCATTGGTGATTTTGAGATGTGAGCATATTTTAGAGCTTAGTCTCTGGGGTCGTTGGTTTGGATGAAGTTGGCAGTTTTGAGGAGCCCTGGTGAGGTTTCTGGTAGTCGCCCCGCCATTGGGCTTCTCGGGTCATTTTCTCCTGATTCTTCCGAGGACATGGGCTCTTTGAGAGAGCCAGACCACAGGGGTGAAGTACCATTGCCTATCAAGTGCCTGTCCAGGCTTCATGCCACACACATGGCCTATCCCTGGCCTGCATCACCTGGCTGATTTTCTGTCAGTTTTCTCCACAGCGCAGCCCCTTTCCATGCCAGCCTCTGTGGGATGGAGTCACTGTGCCCGTCTCTGTGAGTGGACCATCCCTGCTTTGGAGGAGAGCGAGCCTTGAGCCAGCGTGGAGGCGAGGCCTCCCCATCGTCTGAAAGAAAGGGAGTTGAGGGCCAGGATTAGGAGTGGCGACGCATGACAAGGGACAGAATTCGGTGGGGAATGAGGGCGGCAGGAGCAGGGCTGACAGCAGGGCTGACTGCACGGTTTCCGACGTGGCACTTAAGGGATTGTCATTCTACAAAGAACACCAGATTAGAGGTCCCTGAGTTTGTTCCCTGTCAGCTCTGCCTTTGTCGGCTGTGTCATCTCGGGTGGGTCAGTTCATGCTTCTGAGCCTCAGTTTCCCCCAGCTGTAACGTGAGGCCAGCAGTGCTTGCTCTTCCTGCCGGAGAGAGCTGGCAAGATGAAGGATGAAAGAGTCTGAGGGTGGAAGGATGAAGTGTTGCCAAGGAGGATTGGGAACCCATCCCGTGCTGTCCAGCCCCAAAGGTTCCTTAAGGACATGTTGGTACTCTGCAAAGAAAAGGGGGGCCTGGGAGGAGGTATTTGCTCGTGACCTGAGGGGTCCTAGTTAGTTCAAAGCAAGTTATCACTCAGGTTTGTGATGTTGTTGCTAGGTGCCATAGGGTTGGTTCTGACTCACAGGGACCCTGGACACAACAGAACCGAACACCGCCCAGTCCGGTACTGGGCTCGCGATTGCTGTTAGGCTGCGACCGGCTGCTGCAACCACTGTGTCCGTCTGTCCTGTCAAGGGCCTTCTTTTTGCTGTCCTTCTACTCGACCAAGCATGGTGTCCTTCTAGAGACTGGCCTCTCCCGACACTGTAGCCAAGTATGTGAGATGAAGTCATGTCACCTTCGCTTCTAAGAACATTCTGGTTCTACTTCTTCCAAGACAGAGTTGATTGTTCTTACTTCTATATTCTTCTTCAGCACCGGAATTGAAGTACATCAATCATTCTCATGCAATGAGATTTTCTTTGGGCCACTCTTACTTTAGCGCCAGACCCAGTGAGCCATGTCTGCTCGGGGGCCAGGTCAATCATTGACTAGGTGCAGTAGAAAGAGTTGGGGAGCCCAGGTGCTAAGTGTCCCCCTGCCAATAACCCGCTGGGAACTTTGAACAAGGCCTCTACTCTCCCTTTATGCCTTCGCGTCCCATCAGTAGACTAAGCAGGGACCACCCAGGTCCTGGAAGATATAGCAGCCAAGTAACAATTAGCCATGGAGACTGTTGGCTAATCAAAGAATACAGAATTCATGTCTGGATTGCAGCTGGCTCTGCATATTCCAGACATGCAGAATTGAGCCAGCAGCATATATGTGGTAATCACCAAGCTGTCAGAGGCAGAAAAAGAGCTTCTTTATTTTTCTTTAAAGGAGAGAGTCTCTTGTGTGCACTGATTCTGAGTGGGGCTGCAATAACCATCTGAATCTCCAGTGGGGTTTGCATTCTGTCAGCCTGAAGTCAGACACAGTGGCTGCAACCAGGGTTCAAAGATGGCTCAGATGGTGAGGGTGGCGGAGGACCGGGCAGTGGGTCTGCATGGGTGGGGAAAGAGCTCGCTGGCACCTAACCACCACCGCCAGTCAGGAAAGCCCTTCCTTCACAAACGGGTTCTGCTGTGTGTCTACGAGGTGTCTTAAACGAGGAAGAGGCAAACCAACATGACGGATCCCCTGCTCGCCTGCGAGCATTAAATACATCCTCCACGGGAAGGGCTACAAAAGGCAGCGGCTGGTGCTCAGCCTGACCTTTGTGGCACCGGAGGAGCTGAGACGCGAAGAGCCATTCTCCTTCCCTCATCATTACTGGCAGGGCTCGCTGCTTAGCCAGAGTAAATTCCAGCACCTAGAGGAAATGCATGACTCGGGTCCAGTTTCTTGCCCAATGGCGCATCCTCCCGCATCCTCGGGGGAGACCCACTCCGTGCTAGTCCCGTTTCTGGAGAGGAAACATCTCCTCCATGCTTACCTCTCCTCCGGAGCCTGCTTTGCATTGTCAGAACTCCTCGGGGAAATAGTTCGGAAACTCTCTAAACCAGTGGTTCTCCACCTTCCTCGTGCCCCGACTCTTTCATACAGGTCCTCATGTGGTGGTGACCCCCCAACCATGAAATTATTTTCGTTTGCTACTTCATCACTGTCGTGTTGCTACTGTGATGAATCAGGTGACCCCTGTGAAAAGGGTCTTTGACGCCCCCCAAGGGGTCACGACCCCCAGGTTGAGAACCGTTGCTCTAAACTAAACTCAGTCCATGATGCCTCACAGCCACCACCACCCCCTGTGGGTTTCCCAGACTGGAAGCCAAATCTGTCTCCTACAGAGCTGCTGGTGGGCTTGGACTGCCGACCTTGCGGATCCCAGCCCAGCGTGTAACCCCTGCCTCATCGGGGCTCCTCCTAGTGCGCAGAATTCTTGCCTGAGGACCCCCAGCTCTGCCACCCCCAGTTCCGTAGGGCTGAGACCATTTTTTGTTTTATTAATAAGCCGCATCCCCCTGAGGTGTGATCTCCAGGTCCACGTTTCCCCACGGTAGCTTCTCCCACCTGCTGTGTGCGGTCTCTTTATCCGCCAAGTCCCAGCTACTGCTTGCAGGACTGCACTTGAGCTTGGCTACACAAACCAATTGCTTGGCTTACAGCAGTCTCCTGTGTATTCAAATAACATGGAGGAAACACGCTACAGAAGTCCTAAGAGCCCAGGCAGGCTTTGGACATGCATTTCCTGCTACTTGGGCAGGTTGCTCATGGGCTCTGCGGCTCTGCTTTTTCCTTCTCCGGACGGGAATGGCGTTAACCACCTTGCAGAAAGAGCTGCCGTGCAGTAGGTGCTCAATCTGTACAGTGGAAACCGGGGAGAGCCAGAACTCAGCCGGAGTGCCTGGTTTTGCAGGTTCTCCGCCTTGGATGGAATGCAGCATGACGCCGTTCCGGGTTCCTGCTGGTGGAAAGTATTATTAGCGCTTTCCTTTGCTGACAGGTTTGTGCTTTCGGAGGTTGGTTCCCAGGCACGACGACCCCGTGTGGGCCAGACGAGAACTGCTCTCCATTGAGTCTCGGGACTGCTTTTCAGAAGGAGAGCCTCAGGTGCCCCTGGGGGCGTGAACCTCCAACCTGTATTAGCAGCTAGGTCGTTTTTACAGGAAGCAGGGATATTCCTTTAAAAAGAGAACTGTTTTTAAAACTCCCTGTTTCTCCTGCAGTGCTTGAAGCAGATATTGCTAAGGGAAGGTTTGTTTGTTTTTCTTTTCTTTCATTTGCTCATTTTATTTTTATTTAAAAAAAACATTTTATTGGAGGTTCTTAACAGCTCTTATAACACTCCATGCATCAATTGTCTCAAGCATATTTGTACATAAGTTGCCATCATTATTTTCTAAACCTCTACTTTCTATTGGAGCCCTTGGTACCAGCTCCTCTTTGTTCCCTCCCTCCCCTCCCACTCTTGTGACCCTTGATAAATTATAAATTATTTTTTCGTATCGGACACCGACCGCTGTCTCTCTGCCCCCGTGGTTTCTGTTGTTCGTCCGTGAAGAGTGTTAGGCCCGGGGCCATTCACAAAGGTGGTGAACAACGCCCCTCCTTCATGCTTCAGGTGAGCTCAGGGTCCCGAGCGTGGGGGACACTCGGCTTTCTGAGAGAGGGGTCAGCAGGTAGATAAAGAAGTGCAGGCGTGTCACCACACCAGGAACTGCCCAGGGCACTCTCGGTCGGACAGGTATTCCACCTGAAACGACACCTGCCCCGAGCAAACTCGCACAAGAAGCAGCTTGTTTGTCGGGAGGCACTTGGTGCTCCTGGATTCCTTGGCGCGTCTTGTGCACTCTTTCCAGGCAAAGTGAGTCCGTTTCCATGGTCTGAGAGACACAGGGAGCAGGGAGCTCCTGGCTGAAAGGTCCTGTCGAATCCAGTTCCAGAGGGACCCGCCGCCTCTCCCCTCTGCCCCCCACCCCACCCCTTTTACCATCAGAGAGAAAACAAATGATCTTTGTGCTTTGTGTCAGTGGTTAATTTTAGGTTCACTCTTCCTATCCCCTGTCCCACGCATGCAGGTACTTAGGTAATGCAGTTTTATCTATCGGGTGACCCCCTTCGAAGGGCTCCCGGCAGCAGCAGGAGATGGCAGTGAATGCCAACCTGAGCACTCGGGCTGGGGACCCCCGCACCCTGGAAGAAGACCCTTGCTTAATCACACCCTCTCTGGAAGGGGTGGCCTCTAAATCCTCAGCTCCTGTTCTGGGGAGAGTCCCAATGACTCCCCAGTGACAGCCACACGGGGGACATTGGGAGAATGAGCCCTAGAAGCCTGATGCTATGAGAGGGGAAGGGGAGGCTGGAGATCCTCCGTCCATCTTTGTCATTTTACCGCAGAAGAAACTGACGTGCAGAGAGACCCGCACGATGACTTTTCCTGCCACTGCCTGCAGTGTGGGTATCCCGACCGTGTGCAGGGAAGGCTCCTAACTCACCTCCAATGGGTGGTGTGGGGTGCCACAGTCAGATGAGCTGTGGCTGGTGGAACCAGAGGCCGGGAACAGCCACCACCAGCTGCCGTTGAGCGGGTCCAGGCCAGGAAAGACCGCGCTGTCCTCTAACTACCTCGGTGGTTAGATGTCCAATGCTCTGTGTCTGAGGACCTCTGGGAGGAAGGAGAGCAGGCATGGCCGTTCTCCAGGACCCCTCTGGGTGACTCCAGAGTCGCACCCTTTGTTGAGCTGCTGACCCGGCAACCATTTGCACCACCCAGGGATTCTAAGTGCATGTAAAACAATGACGCAAGCAGAGCCACCATCTATTTAGTTGCTCAGTGTGTAGGCCTGATACAGCCCCAAAGGCGCATGGGAAGGGAGAGAGACAGACAGTTCTACAAAGAAGCAAGGCCAGGATCCCCCACCACCACCACCATGCTTTCAAAGCCACAACTTTTTATTTACCTCTGTGTCCTACTAACCTGATTATGGCCCAGACAATGCTCAAGTCATGCTTATCAAAGGACTGTGTCCATCATTTGACAGTTCATTGTGGTGAGATTGGTAGTGACCCCCCAGCACGGCCTCTTTTGCAGGACTGTGTTCTCCTCCCCTGAATCTTGTGTTCTGTTTCTTCCAGTGGCCCACCCTCAGGACCCTCCCCACTCCTCCGAGAAGCCTGTCATCCACTGCCACAAGTGTGGGGAGCCATGCAAGGGCGAGGTGCTGCGGGTCCAGACCAAGCATTTCCACATCAAGTGCTTCACCTGCAAAGGTATGGTGCTCCCGATCCCAGCCTTGATGGCATAATGGTTATGCACTGGGCTGGTAGCAGCAAGGTCAGCAGTTCAGAACTACGTCTTTCCTTGGGAGAAAGACAAGGCTTTCTTTTCCCATAAAGAGTTACCGGCTCAGAAACTCACGGGGCAGTTCTATCCTGTCCTGTAAAGTTGCTGAGCCAGTATCAACTTGAAGGCAGGGAGTTAAGTTTGGTTAGGAACTTGGGGTTTGATTGAGACCTCAAAGTTCCTGGTGGTCCTAGAAGGAGGGCCCGACATTGGAGGAGCCGTACGTTGGAGGAGCCGTACGGATGTCATAGTGCTTTACCCTTTGTCCCCTTTCCCGTTTCCTGTCCTCTGATGATTGAGGGGCTCATCATAAAGTAGCCTCTTCCCAGCACCCAGCGGTTAGTTATAGGAGGGCCGGGAATTGTGTTAAGGTTGGGATCCTAAGTTGGTGGGGGCTATAGTATATGTGTGTGAGTGCATGCAGTGAGTGTGTGTGATGTGTTTGTTGTGTGGTGTGTGTATGTGTTGTGTGAGTAGATATGGTGAATACGTGCATGGGAAATAGATACAGTGGTGTGTGGGTATAGTGAATGTGTGTGGTATATGATATGATGTGGTGTGATTGTGTGTGTGGGTGCGGTGAGTGCATGCCTGTGGAGGGGGTGTCTGGGTGTATATGTAGTGTAGTGTGGGTTGGTGAAGGCCCTGGTAGTGTAGTGATTGCATGGTGGGTTTCGATCCA
>NW_022103968.1:14957280-14958498 GCF_000313985.2 Echinops telfairi
GCCTCAAAGCGAAAGCAGAAAATAGTCAAAACTGAAACAAATTTAAATGGCTCATAAGGGCGATCAACTGATAGGGTGCTAAATTTTAACCTAACTGCACCTGCAACAAATACTTTCTAGTGCATCCTGCACATTAACAAGACTGCTCACGGGCGAGTTTACTTTTTGCACCTCCCAGCCCGCAGGCTGCTTCAGGACCCTCTGGTGTTTTCTTCAGGAAGGGACAAGAGTTCTCTGGAACTTACAGCTACTGCTGCTGCAGCATAAAGTTTTTAGGGAAGAAAACAGAACAAATCCTTTATCTGGGAAAGAGGGTGGAGGGGGCAAGGAGGCCACCGGCTGAACTCTCGCTGAGCTGTTTCAAAATGCTGCAGCATGCATTTTACAGAGTGAGGCCACGTCACCGCCCTGAAAGCCCCGTGAGTAAGAACGATGACTCCCCACTTTTCAGACAACCCAAGGGAGCTTCGGGGCCTGAGGTCACACCCAGCGTGCTGACTGCGGCCATATCGAGTGGCTGCAGCCTGCCACTGTCGCCAAGCAGCCCTGCTGTCTCAGAAAACTGTCCCATCTCTTGATGTCTCTAGGTCCGCATCCATCAAGGAGACTAGATATTTTAGAACAGCTCAAGTCTCAAGTCAGCAGGCGCTATATGCACACAGGCACCTGTCTGTCTGCTACAGAACCAGGGACACTGGGTCCATCTTCTTAGGAAGCCCGTCGGAGAGAAATACTTTCTGGTGGCATGCCATTTCTCTCACGTGGGGTCAGACACCATGCTTGTCACTTACAACATCTGAGGTCTGTCTCAAAGGGCTACTGGGGATGAAATAAACCCAGTCCATCCATGTCTGTGTGCTGTATGCGATTCACATTTCTAGTGGAAGGTAGCACAGAGTGCTGGTCTCGGATCTGGACAACCAGC
This sequence comes from Echinops telfairi, assembly GCF_000313985.2. NCBI lineage: Eukaryota > Metazoa > Chordata > Mammalia > Afrosoricida > Tenrecidae > Echinops > Echinops telfairi. The sequence continues at coordinate 14,958,206 of NW_022103968.1, forward strand.
TGCTTAAGATATCACGTCATTAGCTGACCCAATAATGCATCCTCAGGAAGAGTGACGACCTCTTGTTTTGTTTTCCTTCTCTCTCTCTTCCTCCCTCCCTGGCTCCCTCATCTCCTTCCTTCCTTTTTCCTTCTAGTTTCAATCTAAGAAATGGTTGCACATGCGCTGTGTTGCAAAGTTGGACCACTTACTCCATTTCCTGCTTACATATGTGTTCTTGAAAAGTTGAACTTCTAAACCAGCGGTTCTCAACCTGTGGGTCACAACCCCTTTGAGGGTCGAACGACCCTTTC
>NW_022103968.1:14959877-14983894 GCF_000313985.2 Echinops telfairi
GGTGGGGGCTAGCTGCATCCAAGCGCTCCGTAGCTGCAGGGGCTTGGTGGCCGCCATATTGGACAGCACAGTTCCGAAGATTCCTAGAGATTGTTTGACACAAAAAGACTCCCAAATCCTTTTCAGTTTTACTTTTCTTTTTTTTTAGCTACTCAACTCACTATTTAGGTTTGAAGGATATGGAATCTGGAAGGATTTTATTTTTGTTTGAAGAAACCTCCTATATATATTACACATCCTGCCTCAAAAAATGAAATCGTCAACAATATCCTGTTAACACCACCCCGACTTTTTTTTTCTTTTCCATTCTTGTGGTCATCTCTCGCTCCGAATCCCTGCCAGGCTGGTCTCTGCTGTGAGCACATGCCTCCTGCATGCCCCGCCCCCCCCACTCCCCACCCGCCCAGCACCATTCTGTTTTCCTCGTGTCTCTGAGCATCACAAATTCTAGACGGCTGTGTCCAGCAGCAGGTGTCCTGGGGTCATCCCCTTGGCTCACTAAAAGGCTCCGTGGCAGTGAGGTGTGGCGGGCTGCTCCTGTAACGATTGTCAACCTTAGAAACCTGGCGGGGAAGTTCTACTTTGATCCAGAGTTGCGGTCATTCTTCCTTTGATACCTAAAGCAGAGTTGTCAAGTACAGACTCAGCTGATTGAGGCTCGGGGACAGAGGATTTGGGGTGGGGTGGGGAGGCCTCGTACCCAAACCAGCTTGGCTTATGGTTAAGAGCCATCCGAGTGCACACGGGGCACCGTCAGGGCCAGCCACCATTGCTGTCTCCCTCCTCTCTCCTTCACAGACACGCGTGTGACTGAAGCCTCCGGCTTTGTTTGGTAGCGAAACAGTTTTAGTAACATACAACTCATGCATTGTACATTTCAGCAGATTAATCATATTAAAAACAGTTGTGCCATCATCATCATCACAACCAATTTTGGAACACTTACTTCTTTCTTGTCTCCATTAGTCTTAGCTCCCTGTTTCCTCCAGCTTTCCCCACCTTAATCCTCAGAAACTGTTAATCCAGTTATTGTCTCTGTAGATTTACCGATCCTGGATTTCATAGACAGAAAAGCATACAAAAACAAAGAACCCCAACAACAGAGCGGGAGGGGGGACCCGACTAGAAAGAAAGCAGACCATTTCCAAAGCTCGAACAAATTCTACATGGGTCACATGGACGAACAAATGATAGCGGTGTTCAACTTGAACCGTGGCCTCCTGGTTTTTGAATGGGCCAGTGGTTGCTTTCCACAACGGGAACGAAAGGCCGAAAAATAAAAAACACAAAAGCAAGTCCTTGTGAGAACTGAAAGCAGAGAGGGACGCTCCTGCTAAGAATCAGTTTTGAAAGGAGAAGGGAAAAGGACCGGGGACATCAAGAGTCTAAGAACAGGAACAGGCTGCAGGAAGGAATGCCAGAGCCCACGGCGTAAAGATAAACCCGGTTTCTGGTGCCATGACTTCACAGTTCTCTGTGGGAGGATCTCTGGGAGGATCCAGTCAGTGAGCTGGAATTGTGTTGGTGAGCCCATCTCCTTCCTGACATAGCTGGCACATTGGGATCTGGTGGTCTGGGAGTCCTTTATCTTCACAATAACTGTTCATTGAGCCTGTATTATATGCTAAGGGCCGAGGCTAAGAAGAGAGCTCGTTCCTGGCAAACCCATGGGTCTTTGGAGAAACACGTGAATAAGGAACATGTTTGTTACCCTGCACAAGTGCTGTCACAGAGAGGTATATGGGATACAGACAGGAGGCAGGGAGACCCAGAAGGAAGTCATCGAATGACCTTCCAGGTGGAAGGAATGTAAGGTCGTAACAGGTGTGGTAGAGAATAGAGGACAGATTGAAGAGAAATGGTTAGGGTCGTAAGAGCTGATAGGGTTGGAAGAGAGGCCAGATGACTGCAGTGAAGAAGGAGCTAGATCCACGGTTCTCAACCTGTGGGTCACGACCCCTTTGGGGGTTGAACGACCCTTTCACAGGGGTCACCCAATTCATCACAGTAGCAAAATGATAGTGATGAAGTAGCAATGAAAATACTGTTCTGGCTGGGGGGATCACCACAACATGAAGCACTGTATGAAAGGGTCGCGGCAGTAGGAAGGCTGAGAACCACTGATCTAGATTCTGATGGACTGTCTGTCTGTCTGGGTGGGTAGATAGGTGGAGTTGCCACGGACAACAGCAACACTGGCGAACTGGGCGGGATGGTGGTGTTGGGGGGAGAGAGAGAACAGTTCTGTTTGGGATGCGTTGAGGCTGAGTCTTGTGGGCTTGGCCCTAAGAGAGGGTAGGCTGTGTTGAGAGGGACCTGGGGGTGTTGGGCACCTGGATAAAGGCTGAAGCTGTGATTGTCGGTGAGGCTTCCCCGAGAAAGGGCAAAAGGCAGGAACGGAACACCAAAGAACACCGGCATCTGCAGGGAGCCAAACCCACTGCCATCGAGGCAGTGCCGGCTCCCAGGCGATACAGGGTTCCCTCAGTTGTCTTTGTTTAAGGAGGCAGATAGCTCTTTCTCCTGCAGAGCACTGGTGGGATTGAACCCCCTACCTTTCAGATCGCAGTCTACTGCTTACCCGACAGCACCACGGGGGCTCCAGCATCTGCAGGAAGGAGAGCCTAACTCCCATTCCTGACCTTGGGGAAGAAATACTCATCTGGTGATGAAATGAAGAAAGGGGTTTATTGAATGGAGGGAATCTATAATTAACTGAAAGGGAAGCCCCGAGGCTGCGTTTACTCTTTCTAATTACCCAGTGGGAGTCACATGTGGCTTCAGGCTTCTGGAGGGAACCCCTCTTTGGTTTTGGTACTTAACGGTTTTGTTTTTCCCTCTTGTCCATTAGCGGTGATCATCCTAGTAGCATGGTGTTGTTTGAATACTAGTGTGCATCATCGTGTGGTATTGTCCCAGTGATGCCATCTCTGCCTGCGATGGCCTGATAGGACGCACCTAGTGAGAAGCCATGGGAGCGAATGGGAGGCATTTATTGGATGGGGCTGTGTTGCAGTCTGCAGGGCTCGTCCCCGGGTTGAATGGTTTATTGCTATTAGGTGGTTGGCCCCCAGCTCACAGTGACCCCATGCACAACGGACACAGATGCTGCCCCATCGCGCAACACCCCCTTGAGCATTTGCAGATCACCATGGTGATCCATGGGGTCTTCAGTGGTTGATCTACATGCCTTTCTTCCCAGTCTTTGTTAGTCTGGAACCCCCCTGGGAACAAGCAGCACACAGCCACCAGTGACTGACGGTGGTAGCTGTGAATGGGGGGCATTGACTGGGAATAGAGCCCAGATCTCCCGCATAAAAGGCAATGCTCCTACCGTTTAACCCCCAGCGCCTCCAGGACAACTTCCAGTAAGGGACAAATGATACGTCTCATTTTCCAGGTCTCTCTTTAAGGCACGATCCTTGATGCTGTTCGTCTTGAGCATTTTCAAGCTGTTATCGAGCCATTTCTCCACCAGAACATTCTGAGTTTCTAGAGTCACCAGAAAAGGGCCAGGGTTGCCCGAAGGATCGAGAAAGGTTATCCAGCCACATTTCCTGTTTTCAATGAGCCTTTCCCGGAGTGCTAAGATTCCAGGGACCTCTACCTCACACCTCTTGCTTTGCTGTCTCTTCTCTTCCTTGGTACATCCTGCTGTTTAACATATTCATTGATCTACCCCTGTTGTTGTCTGGTTCAATGGAACCCTTCCAACTCCATGGCCACCCTGCGCACAGCAGAGCGAGACGCCGTCCGGACCTGGGCCATCCTCACAGCTGTCGTGTGTGCGCCGACTGCCGCAGCCTCATGTCCATCCATCTCCTTCACGGGTTTCCTGGTTTACGCTGACCATGTGCTCCAGCAAGCACTGTGTCCAGCATAGACCCAGCCCCGGGCTTTCCCTGGATGCACTCTCTGTGGAAGCAGAGTGTCGGTCCTTCTGTGGAGCCCCTGCTGGGTTCTAACTGCTAGCCGTTCCGCTGGCAGCCAAGCCTGTACCCGCAGGACTCTATACCCGAAGCTGTGCTAGCAGGAAGCCCCTTGAAGTCATGGATTTCTGTCTGTGTGTCCTGCACTTCAGTCTCCACAGGGCCTAGAACAGTGCCTGACAAGGTAGGCGCTCACACGCCAGCTCACACGCCATCGGTTGAATCAACCAAGTGAGGAATGAATGAATGAATGAATAAATGAAACATAGCCGTCTGTTCCTCTGGGACTTGAACATTCTCCGTAAATGTATCTCATTCACTAGCTAACTGACAAGATTCATCACGTGCTTAAGTGGTTATTAGGCAGCCACATTATCCTCAGCAAAGGAAGCGTGTAAGTAAAGAGATCAGTCGTGGATCACCGAGCTGCGGGGTCTGCCTGGTGGGTGGGGCAGAGGAGGGAGGGGATGCCGACAGCCCCTCTCACATGGCTCTTGGTTACGCGGCTGCTGTTTTTTCTTCTGCTGGTTTTGACTGGAAATGCCCTTATCTGGACTGGTGAAGGAAGACTCGCTGTGGGTTATTTTGAAGCACAAATAAAAGCTTGGCTAAACACCAGAAAACAAAACAACAAAAGGACGTGGGGAGAAGCAGTGTCTGATATCCCTGCAAGGCTCAGCGTACCCGTTAGATACCTACTTGGAGAATTGTAGTCATTCAGAAAGAAGCCTTGGCCATGCACGGCGGAGCTTTGGCTGCTCACTGAAAGATGGAAAGTTCAAACCCACCACATTCTGCGGGAGCGCAAGGGGACAGGCTGCTCCCATAAAGGTTACAGCCAGGACACTCACGGGGCCAGTTCCACCCTGTCCTGTGGGGTCTATGTGAGGTGGATTGGACTTGATGGCACATACTGACCATCATCCGGAAGCTGGTCACAAGGCAGACTGAAGCAGGAGGGAAGAAAAACCAAACCTGCCATGGAGTCAGTGCTGACTCAGCAACCCTATAGGACAGGTGGACTACAACAAACCTGCCATCGAGTCGATGCTGGCTCATAGAGGAGAGTCTGTAGGACAGCATAGAACAGCCCCTGTGGGTTCCTGAAACTGACTTTCCACAGGAGTAGAAAGCCTCATCTTTCTCCCAGGGAGCGGCTAGTGGGTTTAAACTGCTGACCTTGCGGTTAGCAGCCCAACAAGCAACCACTACACCAGCCGGGCTCCTGGGTGGAAGAGCAGCGTGGTACTGAGGTGCTGCCTTCTCACGGCAAATGGGAACTCGCTCTCAGGCTGTCATTTTCTTTTTTAAGGATAATCCTGAGGATCTTGCATTTTGTGCCATGTTAATGTGTTGCCTGTTCAAATAAATAGATGGATGGCTTTGAATTCCAAACTGGAATTTGGAGAAAGGAGAAAGGCCCACACAGGCTCTAAGACACCCGGAGTAGAAATGTGGACTCGCATTGGGAGCAGCTGTCCAGTGGGGCTTTTGTGAGCAGAGCAACTGACTACCCACCTTTTACTCAGAATTACCTTTTCTTTTTTATCCCCGGAATTATTTTATTTTTAATCGTTTTATTAGGGGCTCATACAACTCTTATCACAATCCATACATACATCAATCGTGTAAAGCACATTTGTACATTCATTGTCCTCGTCATTCTCAAAATATTTGCTCTCCACTTACGCCCCTGGCATCAGGTCCTCTTTTTTTCCCCCTTCCCCCCTCCTCCCTCCTCCCTCATAAACCCTTGATAATTTATAAGTCATTATTTTGTCATATCTTGCCCTGTCCGACATCTCCCTTCACCCACTTTCCTGTTGTCTGTCCCCCAGGGAGGAGGTCACATGTAGATCCTTGTAATCAATTCCCCCTTTCCAATCCACTCTCCCTCTACGCTCCCAGTATTGCCACTCATACCACTGGTCCTGAAGGGATCATCCGCCCTGGATTCCCTGTGTTTCCAGTTCCTATCTGTACCAGTGTACACCCTCTGGTCTAGCCAGACTTGCAAGGTCGAATTCAGATCATGATAGTGGGAGGCGGAGGAAGCATTTAGGAACTAGAGGAAAGTTGTATGTTTCATCGTTGCTACAATCGCACCCTGTCTGGCTCGTCTCCTCCCCGAGACCCCTCTGCAAGGGGATCCCCAGTGGCCTACAAATGGGCTTTGGGTCTCCACTCTGCACCACCCCTCTCATTCACTATGGTAAGATTTTTTTTTGTTCTGATGATACCTGATATCTGATCCCTTCGACACCTTGTGATCGCATAGTCTGGTGTGCTTCTTCCATGTGGGCTTTGTTGCTTCTGAGCTAGATGGCCTCTTGTTTACCTTCAAGGCTTCAAGACCCCAGATGCTATCTCTTTTGATAGCCGGGCACCATCAACTTTCTTCACCACATTTGCTTATGCGCCTATTTGTCTTCAGCTATTATATTTTTCACCTGTTCTTTCCCAGACCCATAATAGATCCCTGTGCTACCTTATGATCCCAATCCAATTTTTCCTCCTCTCCCTAAAATCACAGTTCTAGCCTCTTGTCAGCAATCCTGCTGGTCCACAGGGCTTGGTGTTGGGCTGCCAACTGCAAGGGCAGCTGTTTGGGACTACCAGCTTCTCTGTGGGAGAAAGATGAGGTTTTCTGCTCCCTAAAGGTTTACAGCCTTGGGGGCCCAGAGGGACCGTTCCATGCTGTCCTATAGGGTCATTATGAGTCAAGTTTGACTCGGAGGCTGCGAGCTCTTCAAAATATATATATATATAGGAGGCTGCGAGCTCTTTTAAATATATATATATTCTCTATCACCAGGCCTACATATTAGCATTAGTGGTACTATTGCTAAATGCAAAGCAAAGCCTATTCTGACCTACACATCCTACTCCCCGCTATCAAGTGGATGCCGACTCATAGCGACCCTAGAAGACAGGGTAGAAATGCCCCTGGGGGTTTGAGACTGTAACTGCTGAAGGAAGGAGAAAGCCTCTCCTTTGTCCCGTGGAGCAGATGGTGGTTTTGAACTGGTTAGCGCTAATATGATCCGCACACGAAGCTTCCACAAACCTTCAAATACTCAGCTTCGGGGGCTCATCTTTCTGTGAGGTGGAGCCTGTCTAACTATCCTCTCTACCAGAGGTGTTGATTGATTTTAAGGTACCTTCAGAAGCTCGCGTGAAAATAGTTTCACCGCATGATCTGAGGTTCGTGTTTGCTTCCAGGATGCAGCATGAACAATAGTTATTTCTGGCAGGGAGCTGCCCTCTCACGTGATTGTTTACGGGCCTCTGCTGAGCTGCTTTGAGCTCTCTGCTGGGCCTGTGCTGTGTGGGACCACAAACGCCTAGCATCTTAGTTTCCAGAGCAGGAACCGGTGCACTCTGACCCCACACTCTAAATGAAAATGGGGTGATTTGGGAAGAGACCCCTTAAAGGTCTACCCCTAGTAGTCCCCATGAAGGAGGGGGTAAGGGAGTGACCGGAAGAGTTCTTGGGTGGTCAGGCCCTTTGAGATGTGTGTTGAAGAGGATGGAGGGGGAGGACAGCACGTGGTGAGGGAGAGTCCTGTGTCTACCCGCCCCCCGGCTCTCACACCTGGCAGCCCAGGAGGGGGCAGGCACGGTACCATCCAGAGGTGAGAAGCAGTGCATTGACCTGGCTGAGAGCTAAAAGCAGCATTTCTGCCAATCACAGGATATTGTTCATTCTCACCTAGAATAGGCAACTATATCCAGACCAAAACTTGATTAGGGGGCGGCCGAGAGAAGGGTAGGGGGAACCCTTGTTGAGGAAGCATTGAGTCTCTGCTGTTGCTTAAACTAAATTGAATGAGTCAGCAATCCAAAGGGATGCGCCGGGGAGCCGTCCATGCGTTTCCCAGGGAAAGAGAAGGCAGTCGGACAAGCTGTCTACTGTGTGCTTGCAGGCGTCTGACCATCTGGAAAAAGCCAAACCACAGAGCCGGTTATCAGATCCTCAGCTGCCAAGCGGAGCGAGGACCTTATAGGACAGACCCATCGCATTTAAGGGCAGTGAGACTATTCTGTGTGACGCTGTGATGGTGGATGCATGACGTGATGCATCTGTCAACACCCAGAGAGCTGTGCACTCTAACGTGGGAGCCCCAATGTAAACTACAGGCTTCAGTAGTAGAGGATCGGCCGTAACTCATGTACCATCCTAACACAAGATTGAGTGATCATTTGGAGGTAACAATTGTGCTCTGTGCCATTCGGTAAAAGTATCGGCGAAGCAGGTTATCTAAAACCGACCAAAGCTTCTTTCAACGGAAAATAAATAAGTAAATACTTTAAGCACTTTTGATGAAAACAAAGTAACACTTTTGTCAGTGTGCCATGTTCAAGTGGTTACGTAGATGCCCCTTTCTCATACAAATTTAGCATGAGCGTGTATCCACGCTTCCTCTGACTCATTGATGAGAGAACCAGCAAGATCCTTAAAGGGATTCGAGGAGGGAGCGGGGACTGGGTTAAGGACATTAAAGAGAGCATGCTGGAATCAGGAGGCTGGGTGGAAGACAGAGCTACTCAGCAGTTCTGTAGAAACAGGACCGTAAAGCCAGACGACGTATCTGTGTCTCTCCTGGACAAAATCGACACGTTAACATGCAACTTTACAAGTCCTGGGTCTCAACGGGAAAAATAAATGACCAAACTAATCGCCATCGTCCCCTCAGTTCCAATTCCTGGCGAGCCCATGTGTGTCAGAGTAGAATGGTGCTCCACAGAGCTCCCAACGACTGTGAGCTTTGAACCGTGGATCATCACACCTCTCTCCCCAGGTACTTTGACGTGAGGTCTTTTACAGATCCAGGCCCTGGCATAAGAAAACTCCTGCCTGGGTCTCTTCAACTCTGCTGCGATGTGACTTGAGAAAAACACACTGTCCTCACTTTACCTCCCCCCCAACCCCCCACCACCCCAATACATCTTGGCTATGGAGCACTGGTGGAGTAGTGGGTAACACGTTGGGCTGCTGATGGCAGGGTCAGCAGTTCAAAACCACCAGCTGCTGCTTAGGAGAAAGATGAGGCTTTCTACTCCGTAAAGAGTTAAAGTCTTGGAAACCCCCAGAGGCAGTGCTACCCTATCCTACAGGGTCACTGCGAGTCAGAAATGACTCGATGGCAGAGACTGGGGTTTTCTGGTTTAAAGTCTTGGATAATTTTTCTTAACATCTTGATAATTAGGTATGCGAAGAATGAGTTAAGAATTCTTCTTCCTCCTGTGATAACCAATTCAATAACCCTGTTGTTTGTAGTAAGAAGTCTACAGTCATGGTGAAGTGCTTGGGAGCTAACAGGAAAGTCCAGTGGTTCACATCCACTCGCTGCTCCAAGCGAGCGAGCCGTTCCAGGGAGACGTCCAGCCCTGGGACCCGGATGGCCACTTCTGCTCTGCCGGCAGCACCTCTCAGAGTCAGCATTGACTTGGTGGCGCTGGGCTGGGCTAGAATGTCTGCATTGACGCAAATGTCCTTGTTCATAAAAATATGTATAGACTTTTGAAAAATGGGATTATTAAAATCCTTTAGCCTCTGACATTTGTTCATTTCATATATTGATGTATCATGGACAGCCCTCTGGGGTATAGATATGAATCTAACCCATTGTGACTGTCCAGTTCTACAAGCTGGATGCACCATGGTTGATTTTCAACGCCTTCTCTTCTAAAGGAAATTGAGCTTCTTCCCAGACCTCCCTCCTAGAGCAGCTACTGCTTTGATGAAACTATTTGGGGACATGAGGGCCGGGATTGGAATCGTGACAGTAAGAAGGCAGAGGAGGGCATGAATCAGGAACTCTCTTTGGGAAAATGGGCAAGGCTTAGGGGCCAGCTGAAAATTTTGGCTTAAGAGTGGGAGTGTCAGTGAGGCTCGCATTTTATTGATGGAGGGGGTGGAAGGAAAATAACAGGAGGATTTGGAGAAGGGGCTGGCAGATTCGCTGAGGGCACCGGCCCTGGTTTGAAAATGCTGGGCTTGAGTGGGCTGTGCTGCCCCTGCCTAGCAGGCAGCTAAAGGGAATCATCTAGAGTTTGCACCTGAGGCCCCTAAGAGAGCCACTGACTTGATAGTCCTTTGTGCAGAGCCGTGTTGAAGATGAGAGTAGATGAGAGGCCTTAGAGAGAAGATGGCGCCCAGGGAGGTAGCTGCCCTTAAAGGTCTAGCCTAGGAAGCTGAGGAGGAGGTGCAGTTGAGGAAAGTCTTGGGAGGCAAGAAGAATCTGAAGTTTATAATTAGTCCATTTTTTTAACCTTAATTACTTAAATTTTTTTTTACATCTTTGAATTGTAAATGAGGTGGGGGGGTTATATTTCAGATCATCAACTTTGTATTCAACTGTTTAAACTACTTATCAAGTCCCCCAATAGTTAATCCTTACCGGAGCCTCGATTTCTATTGTCAGTCCTATGGCCTACTATCTTCCTTGGCAGCCAAGTTGACACCTGTCAACAGCCTAGCATGTTGCTGGATCTCCCCCGCCCCCCTGCTGTCTCCAAAATCTGTTCCCTTTGGTATGAAAGTCTTTCATCTTGTTTGTGCACCCCCACCCCCCCACCCCCAGCCCGCCCTTGTAACAGTGGTTTCAAATAATATTTGTCCTTTTGTGATTGACTGAGTTCACTCAGCATACTGTTCTCAAGGTCATTCTTGTCGCTGTGGGCTATCAAGTCCATTTCTACTCTTAGCAACCCTTTGTGACGGATTACACTGCCCTCAAAGGGTTGGCTAGGCTGTCTTCTCAATGAGAGGAGCTCTTTCTCCCAGGGAGCTACCAGGTAGACTCAAACTCCGGCTGAGTGCTGAACTGTTTGTGCCACCAGCGATTCATAGCCCATTCTCAGGAAATGTGATACCGATGCCAAGTGTTTTCAGGAATGAATGGCATCAACTCCTCTGCCCACTTCGTGGGTGCCATCAACTTGTGCAGGCCTTAAACTACCCCTGCCTCTGTGAGTCTCTCCTCAAACACTAGATTTCTGGTTATATAAACCCCCAGAAAGAATGGTACAGTATTGCAAACAAGTGTGAGCTACTGATTTGAATTTAAGGACTAATGCAAATCACATGGCAAAGGGTCAGAATTTGAAAATAGTGGGGCAATGGTTCTGTCTTAAACATAGATGTCTCCTTTCCTTTTTTTAAGTTGACTACTCATTTTTTATCAGCCACTCCATAGCTATACGGCCATGTGTGTATATATATGTATATGTGTGTGTATGTATGTGTATATATATATGTTCTTATTGTTAGTTGCTGTTTGAGCTGGTTCCAACGCATAGAGATGCTTTGAACAACAGGATGAAGCACTGCCTGGTTGTGCACCAGCCTCCCAGTCGTTGCTGCGTCTGAACCTGCATTCGCAGTGATCATCCATCTCCTGGAGGATCCTCCTCTTCTTCACCGACCCTCTGCTTCACCAAGCACGGTGTCCTTCTCCAAGGGTGACTGGTGCCACCTGACAGTCTGTCCAAAGTTCACGATGTCCAAAGTTATTGCCATCCTCACTTCGGAGGAGCATGCTGGCTGTGCTTCTTCCAAGACAGATGCGTCTGCTCTTCTGATAGGACCGGGTGTATTTACTGTGCTTCTTCCACAGCGTAGCCCAAAGGCATTGGTTCTTCAGTCTTACTTAGGCATTGCCCTGCATCCACATGCACGTGAGGCTTCTGAACATATCCAAGCCTGGGTCAGGCACATCTTACTGCTCAAGGTGACTTGACTTTGCTCCTTACCATTTTCTTTATTCCCTTTCATTAAGGTATTAAAACCTCTGTTTCAAAACAATGAAGAAGTACATTGCAGGCCAAATGCTGTATGAACATAGATGCAAGATTTTCAGACAAATAATTAGTACATTGAGTCAAGGCGTAGAGAAATAATTTGGTGGCAGGAAAGCAAGATTCGTTTACGACTGTTGTTAGTGCCTTCCGGTCAGTTCCTGCCCAGTCCTGCACCATCTTCACACTTGTTCTGATGTCTGAGCCCATTGTTGGAGCCACTGTGTCCGTCCATCTTTATATGCCCGTCTTCACAATGTCCCTCTCCAGGGACTGGTCTCTCCTGACAACATGTCCAAAGTACATGGACAAAGTCTCGCCATCCTTGCCTCTAAGCATTTTGACTGTACTTCTTCCAAGACAGAGTTTTTGCTCTTTGGCAGCCCATAGTACTTTCAATATTATTTTTCCAACACTATACTTCAAATACATTACTATGAGATATATTGAAAATAGTTAATAAAATCGGCAACATAAAAGACTAAAGAAGATAAAAAGTATAATCATCTCACTGCCATTGATTTGATTCTGACTCATAGTGACCCTGTAAGACAGAGTAGAACTGCCCCCTTGGGTTTGTGAGGCAGTGACTCTATACAAGAGCAGAAAGCCTCATCTTTCTACCATAGGACAGCTGGTTAATTTGAACCATTGACCTTATGGTTAGCAGTCCAGTGCATCATAACTCGCTAGGCCAAAGGGGCTCCATGTTCATCTCAATTGGTGCAAAAAATAGTGGATGAAATTTAACCAAGAGTAGTGATAAAATTCATAGTGAACTAGGACTCGATGGACATTCCCTTCACTTTGGAGGGGCCAGCTGCATAAATGAAGACATTTACACCACGACTTGGCGGTGCTCGTTGTGGCAATCTGAGCATATGCCAGGGAGACTTTCTTGCATTTGTATGTGCACTGGGAGACAAAGTAGGAGATTTTAAAAAGTGGAATTAAAAGATAAAAATTTTAAAACATACACTTTCTCGGCATAATCTCCACCCAGCTCATGACACCTTGGGAAGTGATGATACCTGAGCTGCTCGATTGATCCCTCAAGAACTATGGGTCCCGGGAGTTTAGCCATGTGGATGTACTCTTTTTCCACTTTTTAAGAAGAAAAGTCGGTAAAAAGAAGTTGGGAGGAGCTAAATCAGGACTGTGAAGTAGATGCCTAAGGATTTCACCCAGAAAATCATGCAGACTTGTCCTAGTGTGGTAGCAAAGGACTCTGATTAAGTTTGTATATTTCTGTTAAAGCTTTGGATAACTTTCTCAGAACATTCCAGTCACAAGCTGGTGTCACTGCTCTTGGGTCCTCCAGGAAGCCAACAAGGAAAAAGCCTTGAGCAACCTGAAAAACTGTTGCCGTGACCTTTGCTCTCGATGGGCTTGATGGGTCTCCTTTGACTGAGGTGGGACCACTCGGACCTCTTGGGACCCATTGCTTTGATTCCCTTTTCTTCAGGATTGTCCTCGTAAAGCCATGTTTCCTCTTCCGGTACAATTCCTCCATGAAGTGCCCCTAGTATTTTACAGAGGTCTGCCAGCCGACTTCCCCAAAGCAGGACGTCATCTGATTTCTTGCCTGCTGCTTCCCTTCCCCGGGTATTGATTGTAAATCCTGGACAACTTCCATTGTTCTCCTTTCTATCATTGTGATGCTTATTGGTCCAATTGTGAAGACTCCCCGCCCCCCACTTTATGCCGAGATGTAATCCATACTGAATGAAGCCTATAGTCATTGATCTTCATCTTCAGCCAAAGTCCCTTTGGCTTTCAGCAAGCCAGGTGGTGTCACCTGCAAGTCACACGTTGATGAGTCTTCCACCAATTCCGATGCCACCTTCGTCTTCATTCTCTGCTCAGCATCCAGGTGAGGGTGGAAGGAGACACCCCTCGTGCACAGCTTTCCTGATCTCCCCTTCTTCTCTTTGAGCTCCTGCCTCTTGGGAAATGTACAGGTTTCTCATGAGCACAATTAAACTTTCTGGAGTTTCCCTTCTTCACGACGTTAGCCATAATTTGTTAGGATCCACCCAGTCAAGTGCTTTTGCACGGGGAATAAAACATACATAAATATCTTTCTGGTATTCTCTGCTTTTAGCCAAGATCCAACTAACATCAACAGTGATAATCCTTGGGCCATGTCCTCTTCTGAATCCGGCCTGAATTTCTGGTAGTTCTTGTCTATATGTTGCTTCAGCTATTTTCAAATTATCTTCAGCAAACTTTTACCTGAATCTAATATTACTGATATGTTTAATGGTTTCCACATTACACATTGGATCATCTTTCTTTGGAATGGGCACAATTATGGATTTTTTCCAGTCGACTGGCCAGGTAGCTGCCATCCAAATTTTTTAGCATAGAGGATTAAGTGCTTCTAGTGGTTCATCAGTTTAGTAAAACATTCAATTGGTCTACCCATCAATACCTGGAACCTTGTTTTTCCGTTATTGCCTTCATTGCAGTTTGTACTTCTGACTTTAATACCATCAGCCCTTGGTCATATGGTACCTCCTAAAATGGTTGGATACTGACCAGTTCCTTTGGATACAGTGCCTCTGGGTATTCCGTCTCCTTTGCATGTTTCCTGCATCATTCGATAGTTTGCCCATAGAATTCTTCATGATTGCAACTTGAGGCTTGAATTTTTTTCTTTTCTTTAGCTTTTCTAGCTTGAGAAATTTTAAGCTTTTCTTCCCTTTTAGTTTTCTAACTCCAGGACGTGTGTGTGTGTGTGTGTGTGTGTGTGTGTGTGTGTGTGTGTGTGTAATATAACACACACATATACTTATGCTTATTTTTATATATAATCACAATATATATGTTTTTGCTTCTATAGACATATACACAATACATTTACATAGAAAATAGACTTATATGGCATATAACAAAACACATTATAATTGACTTCTTTTCTTTATTCCCCAAGAGAATATTTAATGTCTGAATTTTGGATGGCATGGCAAACTATTGCCCTTGTGTAGAAAAAAATGGAAACTGGACATATCAGCTATGGCATTTGATACAGTAGGAATGCATTACTAAGCTCAGTAACAATTTTGACCCAAACTAAGCAGCTGTGGGGACAATCAGTGGGCACCTCTCCTAAAAAACACCATCAGGGACACCTTTGTATCAGAAGTAGCCTTAACCAAGGGTATCTTTTGATCAGGGCTGTTTGATGAGCCCTGGATCTTAGACATGCCACAATAGCAGTTGAGACTCAGCCAATGAATGTTACTTGTATGCGATATGGCATAACTCTCCAAGGGAGGGAAACAGGGGAGGGTGAGGTAAGAGAGAAACCAGAGCCCAACAAGAAATAGCTCTTTGTCCCAGTCTACCCCCGCTCCCCCTCCAACAACCTGATACCACAGGTTGAGTGAGCAAGGAGCCATCAGGAGAGGGCATCCTACCCAGAGGCCTGGCTGATGATGACCAGATTTGACCTGTTTCTCGGCAGTGTGTGGCTGTGACCTGGCACAAGGTGGCTTCTTCATCAAGAACGGGGACTACCTGTGTACCCTGGACTACCAGCGGACGTACGGGACACGCTGCCATGGCTGTGGGGAGTTTGTGGAAGGAGAGGTGGTGACTGCCCTGGGCAAGACGTACCACCCCACCTGCTTTGCCTGTACCATCTGCAAGTAAGTGATTATCTTCCCAGCCCCCACCGTTTCCTCCAGCAGAGGAATCCTGGGTTTGGTTGCAATAGCTTAGGAGGTTGTCGTGTTATTGATAGGTGCCATCCAGTCAGTTCTGACTCACGTTATGCACAGCCAAACAAGACGCTGCCTGGCCCTGAACATCCTTTCCACAGTTGCTACGTTTGAGCCCATTGCTGCAGCCACACGGCCGACCCGCTCGTTGAGAGTCTCACTCATTCCCACTGACGCTCCACTGCGCCAAGCAGAATACTCCCCTCCTCTTAGATCTTAAATGGCACTTAGTCTCAAAGCATCCTTGTGCCCTTAGATGTCTTTATCATCCTATTGTATTACCAGTCTTAGTAAAGAAATTCATTTAGCTGGGAGACGTTGTATATGGTGTCACTCTGAAGTAATATCGCTGATTTGAAGGGATTTGAAGTCTGAGTCTTAAAACATTTGGAGCAATGAGAGCCTCAGGGGGAAATGGTGTAATTCCCTCAAAAGGTGAAGCCTATTTGGAAGACTTAGAGCAAGAGAGAATGTTTGTGTTTAAAATGGTCTCATTTACTCTCAGTTGGCAAAGTCTGGCCCATGAACGAAATTAGATGCAACACCTGTTTTGAAATGTAAAGTTTTATTGAGGTATAGCCGCACCCTCTTACATACATATTGCCTATGGCTGCTTTCAAGCTTCAATGGTAGAGTTAAACCATGGGGACAGAGACCCTCTGGCCTGCAAGGCCTAAAAAAAATGATGTACAGCCTGACTTTTGCAGAAGTTTGTTGAGCTCTGTTCTGTAGCCATCGATAGTCAATTGGGATTAAATCTAACGTCACAAGCTAGCTTGCTTAAACCAGTCTCACAGAGAAAGGTGATGTGGAGTGGGAAGCTGGGTTGCTGTTCAAGTTGAGGGCCGCCCGTTAAGGAATTGAAGATGGCTTGATTCCTATAATATAAGAGGGTGGGTAGAGGGGGGCTTCCCAGCAAGCTCCAGCCCTTTGGGGGTCAGTTTAATCCCTCAAGCCCACGCCTTCGGGAATAGCGTAGACGGTGGGTGATGCCTTTCTAAAAAAGAGCAAGAGAGGGGCTTTGTATTGGTTTCCAGCATCATCTCTTGTTTCTCAGCCAGAGAGAAGTCATTTTATATACTTAATTAAACAAGATAATCGTGATAGCTAAATCATAATAAAACTTAAAGGAAATAGTCACAATTAAATTATTTTAATAGCTTTGCACAACTATTAGCCCATTTCTCAATTAATTACACTCTTTAAAAATAATAATTTGCTGTGTGGAAGGAATTCTGGATTAATGGGCTAAAACTTGGGGGGTTGGGGCGGGGGCTGGTGGTATTCAATCAGTGCTTCCTCCTGACATCTCCATGGTCAGCCTTTCGTGCACAGCATTCTCCAGAGCCCTGGATTGGCATGCCGGGGGCTTGCATTCTTGTTCTACTTCCTAACTCCATGAATCATAACTTTCCCCAAACTATGGCCTCATCTGAAACACGAGGCTGTGCAC
This sequence comes from Echinops telfairi, assembly GCF_000313985.2. NCBI lineage: Eukaryota > Metazoa > Chordata > Mammalia > Afrosoricida > Tenrecidae > Echinops > Echinops telfairi. Next base: position 14,976,788 of record NW_022103968.1, read on the forward strand.
TAGATGAGAATGGCTGCCCAGACCTGGCTGACCACTGTGGAGTCTCTCTAAACTCCCTTTGCCAGTCTTCCCTTGTGAACCGATAGCCTCATGCTGATCTAGTGACTCAGGGAGACAGCATGCAAAGCCTTGTGTCCCTCAGCCAGTTTGGGAACACCTGGTCTCTTTTCAGAGCGCCCTGGGTTAGGCGCTGAGCTGCTAACCACGAGGTCTCTGGTCCTACAGCTTTTATGTTCCCGAGAGATCTTTGTTTCAAAGTTGGTGGTCGTAGATAAGCATTATTTAGCTACATTCTTGTCTCTGGACCTCTAGGCAGCCGAATCACTCCTACAGATATGTGTGTATGAGTACGTAGAGACACCCACACATGCTGCTGCTCTCAGTTGCCCATGAGTAGGTTCCAACTCTTAGTCACCCTGTATACAGGAGCATGTAACCCTGCCTGGCCCTGCACCAGTCTCACACTTGTTATGTTTGAGCCCATTGTTTCAGCCCCTCCTTGATGGACTTTGTCTTTATAATACAATATGTGTCCTTTTGTGACTGGCTGGGATACAAGAATTTCAACGAGTCCCTGATTACTGGTACCTAGTCCATTTTTGTAGAGTTGTTTCAAATCCACTGTGTGTGTGTGTGTGTGTGTGTGTGTGTGTGTGTGTTAGGCAATAGAGGGGCGCCTTGAAGAGAGACAGCAACTGTGAAACTAAAAAGTGATGTCCAGAACCTTGAACTAGCCCTTCAGTATGGCTTCTGTCTTCCCACTGTGAAAAATCAGGTTGAAAAGGATTATTGGCCAGTTGGCAAGATGGCCAATGGCAAATAGCCGGCATGTGAATTGTCATGTTTATGAAATTTGTTGCTTGTTCAAATGGGCTGTCTGTCTGCAGAACTCGGAGAAGATATGCACAGCAAACATGCAGACACATTTTTGCAAAACGGGCCATTATAAAATATCTAATACGCACGGAAATTGTTTTCCTGAGAAGAAGCAAATGCTCATCCTTATTCACAGCATGTTGTATTTTTACAAGCTTTTAAGAGCCTGGGTCTCAGACCCTCAGAAACATTCAGATGTTTGGGGGCCAAGCCTGATTTCACATAGCTGTGACCTAAGTGTAGGCGAGGCTCCAGGGCAGGAGAGGAAAGAGTTCACGCTTGACTAGGAGCCAATCCTCCCAGGGAGGGACCTTAAGCTCGAGTAGGAATTCGTGGCATTTAAAGTAGTTCTTGGTGAAGGAGTTTTGATTGGAAATTTACTGCTGTGCGTGCCTTGTTTGGGGACTTGTTAGAACATCCCTCGTCCTCCAAGCAACGAGCGACGTAAACCATCCCGTTCTACTATCTGGTTGTCTGGGAACCAACGCCCACTTCTTTCTACCCTGAAGGTTTGATTGGTTGGGATTACACCCTACTGGCTGTCTTGGTTAAGCCTGCCATCTCAGTCGTTTTGGCTGGCGACCGACCGCCTTTGTACCGGAGGCAACAAACAGGAGGAGTGAGAATAAGAGATGGAGTCGCTGGGATAACCTGGAGGGCTGTGTTCTTTCTCTCTCCAGACGCCCGTTTCCACCTGGAGACCGAGTCACGTTCAATGGGAGAGACTGCCTTTGTCAACTGTGTGCCCAGCCGATGTCCTCCAGCCCCAAGGAAGCCGCCTGCCCCAGCAGTAAGTGCCCGACAACCTTCTGATGTGAATTCCTTCGTAGCCCAGAGGTACCCTAGGCAGGGACCTGTAGCTGGCTAGTATTTTGGGAACATTCTGTTAGCTTCAGCCAAAGCTACTTCTGTCGAGGGTGTTTTTCAAGGTAAAGAGTGATCCTTGCCAGAGCCTTTCACGAAAGTCCATGCAATTAAAAGCATCTCTCTTACTCCCCCAAGGCATAAGAGGTGGGCATTTTGATAGTGAACGAAGGGCAGAGAATTCTACAACTTTACCTTAGAATGCCCACAGAGGTTGGCACATGACCACACCAGATGTGCTTTACAGCTACTTCCACTGTCCCTAATGGGGCCAATGTAATGGCTTGCCCCAGCTCCCCATGGCGACCCGGTGTGGTTCATGGTCAGGCTGTACCCCATTGGTCTTTCAGTGACGTGTTTTATGGAACTTTCTTCCAAAGGACCTCTGTGGACTTGAACCGCCATCCTTCCAGGTGTCAGTTGAGAGCATGAACCATGTGCAAAGCCCAGGGACTCTCTAGTGATTCATAAAACTCAAAAGCTCTCTGCCACCGAGTCAATTCCGACTCATAGCAGCCATCTCCCGAATAGGGTAGAATTAATTGCCCCTGTGTGTTTCTGAGACTGCACCTCTTTAGGGAGTAGAAAGCCTCCTCTTTCTCCCATTGAGCAGCTGGCCTTGTGGTCAAGCACCCAACATAGAACCACTCTGCCATCAGGGCTCCTCTCTTGATTTGCACTGAAATCGTCCCTTATCTGCCTGGCGGGTTTCTACCATTCACTCACTTAGCAGGGACTGTCCATCCCATGAGAGAGCTTGCCAAAATCCTCAACTCTGCATCCTCTGGGAGCTTGCTTTCTTTCCCACGGGAACAGGTCACCGAGAATGGAGGTATCTCCTAGGCCGCGTGGTAATTAAGTCTTAGGGGGAAAAAGTGCAGTTAGGTCTTTAGGGCAGCCAGGCATGAAAAACAAATGGGGATATAAAACACACAGGCCTGGTGGGCTTTGTAATTCTGTTTGAAAATGTTTCATCTGATCGATGGCGATCCAAACAGAGCCAGCTGGCCCCAGATTTAAAATAACGGCCCATGAAACTATTCCTTCTCGTGAATGACCTTGGCCGGGCAGGTGTCGTTCAGTTGACAACCTTAAAGTCATTGTGTTCTTGTGCTGAACATTAAGTGCCACGTCTATCTCACCTTCTTCCGTGGCTGGCCACTGGGACGCTGGGCAGGGGTTGGCCTGGGGTGCTGTGCACGCCAGCCATCCTGTATGTCCTGCAAGTCTCGGGGCCTCAGGATGAGATGGGGTGCTTTTTCTCTGGGGTGTTTTCTATCGTTTATAACAAGGACTCCAGACCTTCCCATGAAATCGAAGAGCCTTCTGATGCTGGTTCCCAGAGGGAAATACTCCAGCCCAAGAATTTGCATAGAAATTGCATTTTGGCCACTGGGAGGGAAGGAGAGAATGGAGGAAGCAAAAGAGAAAGCCAGCACACGTGACTGGATCCTTAGTACATGAATGTGTACCGAGTACTGATAAACAGCAGGAGCCGGAGTAGGACCACAGCTCCAGGGCCAGGCCCAATCCGAGCCCCCCAGGGGGCTTCCAAGCCGAAAGAGTCACTGTGCTGTCTGCATTTGGCTGCTTCACCACATTCTCCTCGTTGTACAGGGTAAGAAACAGAAGTGGAATATTTTTAAAGCCCTCGCCTCCCCTCAGTCTAATGCACTCCCGGAATAGGTTTTCCAGGCCCTGCTCTCCCCAAGTAGTTATTTACGTTTCTATTTAAGTGCTTTCTTTTGCTTTGTCTGTATTTCCCTTCCCCTCTTCCCCAGGCCAAAAGCCTCAAGCTGTTTATTCATTGTTAACCTCTCAATGCAGAACACAAAAACCAAGGAAGAAACCAGACGTTTGTAAATACAAGTTCAATTGATGAGAGAAGGGCAAAGTCTTGCATGACAGCCTTCTAGTGACCCTAGGTACATGCGTGCATGCCGTCACACGGGCGACTCCATACCGAGCCAGCTGGGCTCTTGGCCAGTGTCCCCTCTTGGAGCTGTACCCGATCTTATGACCAGTTTGCAGTTGGGGCATGGCCCAGTTCTGCTTTTGTTTCTTGATCTGCCAGGACTCTCTGGATCCTGCAAGTCTTCTGAGGAGGCACTGTGATGACGGAAGGCCGCCACCCTCAGGGCGGCGGAGGCAGGAGACAGAAGCTGTGTTTTCTTGGCTTCCATGGCCTATGTGTTCGGCACACAACACCAGAATGGCAAAAATGCAATTGTGAAACTGCACTTGAGCGCCCTTGGGCTGCCTCTTTGAGACTAGATTGATTATGGCTCGCTGCCAATGGTAGTTGGGCCCAGCAGTATTGTCTCCTTTGCTCTGGATGGATGGGGTTCCATTTCTGTGTGGTCAGAACATTGTTCTTTTGAAAATGCCCTCTTCTATTTAGCTAAGCGCTCCGATGGCCTTTATGGACACATGGACAGAGTCGTCTGTGGAAAAGCCAGCTCTGCTCCCTGGATGCGCATAGGCAGAGTCCCCAAACGAAGAAGGCACACAAGTACCTGAGCCCTGGGAATTTCAGCAAGCTTCTGAAATCCGTGAGAACACAAGTAGAAAATGCCCGGCTGTTCTTTTGTAATGGGTTAAGGATGTCCTATGCGCTAAAACCATCCTGGTATGAAGTTAGTCCCTGTTTAAAATAATAATTATAAAACAGACTATGAACTTGGGAGAGCTCCCTAGAAAGACTTCTTTCTTTTCTTTTTTTTTTTCCTTCCCCTGTGACCCATTTCCACCCTCCCTGGACAGTAGTCAGAGTCAATGAAATGCATCAGACATCCAGGTCCTCTCTCTCCTTTCTTTGAGACGTCTGTACTGCTTGAACATGGGCTGGTGCTTCTGAACCACCATTAGGTAGCACGTTGGCTGGCTGCATTCCCATGGTCACTGAACTGGGGGCGCGGGGGGCTGGAGAGGGGAGACAGAGATGAGAGGGACTGCATCGAGAACTCCCACAAAATGGGCTCTGGGTTTACTGAACAACGCCACTGTCTTTCTGTCCTGGCAGCTCCGAGGCTGTGCCATGATATTGCATTGGGCTCAATGCTTGCTTCTCGCTGACAGCAGTTCCTCTAACCTTTATAACGATTCCATTGTCTTCTTCAATCCTTACCTGGTATTTACTGTTTTGGAAATACCACCTCAGTTGAATCCTCATACCAGCCCTAGAAGTCCATACTGAGCATGCTAAGGATCCTCCCAAACCACACATAGGTCCAGTCATTACCTTGAGAAGCTTGTGGAACTTAGAAAAGCTGGTATGCACAAACTTACTGCTTATCACAGCAAAAGAAAGGATGGAGATTAATGGCCATCGGCCAAGGAAAACAGGGCAGGGGGCAAAGTCTGGGAGACCAGGCACAGGCTTCCAGCTGTCCCTTCCTGGGAAGTGCACAGCAGGGCTTCATCCTCCCACCAGTGATGTGTGACAGTGCAGGGAAACTCACCTGAGCTTCGGTGTCCCAGTTTCTTAATAGGGTTCAGTCACATAGGCCAGATGCCTGATTGATACAATCTGGCCTGATGTCCCAATCGTAAATCACATCATTCACATAAACTAGCTAGAATAGTGGACCAAGACCCCAAATCAACAAAGCCCTCTGATCAGACAGGCTTAGAAGGTGCCTCCCAGGGGCTGGACCAGGATCAGACCTTTCCTCGGACTGTTTAGGCTTGAACATCCGCTAACCAGCCTTTCCCAACACGCGAGTGTTCACCTCTTTTTTCACAGGTGGAGAAAGGTTAAGTCATTTGTCCAAGGACCACAGAAGGTAAACGGCAGAGCAGGAATTGAAAGTCAGTCTGGTGTGCACAAGATTCCGTACTGCTGTTCCTCGTGGGTCCTTTACAACACAGCAGTCACGCTTACTTTCAAAGGCAGGGGCGCTCAGCCTGGAAGCAGTGACCAGACGGCTGCAGATGTATCAGAATGATTTGATTCCAAGCACAGTGCTCTTTCTGCGTGCCAGAACTACCTCTTATCACCCCAAGGTTGGGCAGAGGGGCACTCTCAGGAAATGTCTCTTAGAAACAAACAAGGCCAATAACACTGGGATGCCCCTGAATCAGAGAACACAGCCGTTGCATCCACTCTGATGGGATTTCGATTCAGTAAGCAGCAAGCATTCCATAAAATGGAGATAATAATCAAACTTAGCCGACTCGGTTGTGGTGACCATTAATGAAACTGCTTTTCCCATTAATAAAATGGTGACAAAGTCAACGATTGCTCAGGCCTGGCCTATCCATACCTGCAAAACATGTTTTCGCAGCCAGAAGACATCGTGCTCTACCAGAAGGCTCCACAGAATCCTCTGAAATGCACTTTGATTCCAACATCTCTGTCTTTGCTCATCATTTGAGGGTTTGGGCTGCCAGGGGTTAAGGAGAAGGTGAGGGGATGGCATCTGTGTGAGGAGACCTAGAAGCTAGAAGCAGTGGGAATGGAGCACGGATCGTCTTTTCCTGCACAGCCCCATCTATTTTAGGCACCCGAGCTAGAGGCGGCTGCTGTCTACAGTCACCCTTTCCATTTCAAAGGTGTCTGACTCGTGTCTGACTGCACGTGGGCTGGTTTGATTGATGTACCGAGTGCCCCCACACAAATCCATCCCAACTCCTCCACCTCTTGGGAAAACATCATCATTATTCCAACTGCAACTGGAACTCCCACAGGGATCGGGGGCAAATGCTCTGCTCCAGACCAAACTGAAGTCATCTCAGATAAAAAAAACGAGCGGCTAAAAGGAAGGAACTTTCCAGTTCGTTTCCCTTTCTGTGTGGGCACAGTCGCCTTTAAGAGCTGCAAGACCATTTTCTTTTCTTTCTTTTTTAACCATCTTCCTGGGGGCTCTTACAGCCCTCATCACAATCTGTACACACAGCCCTTGTGTCCAGCACATTTGCACATATGTTGCCATTGGCATTTTCAAAACATTTTCTTTCTACTTGAGCCCTTGATATCAGCTCCTCATTTTCCCTCCTCCCCTTCCTTCCCTCATGAACCCTTGATAATTTATTAAAACATTTCTCATGTTTCCCTCCACCCACTATTCTGTTTGTCCCCCTGGGAAGGGGTTATATGTAGATCATCATTGTGATTGGTTCCGCCTTTATCCCCCCCGCCCCTCCTAGGATTGATACTCTCATTACTGATAAAAACCTCCTGAGGGTTTTATCTCTCCTGGATTCCCTGTGTTTCTAGCTCTTATCTGTACCTGTGTACATGTTCTGGTTTAGCTGGATTTGTAAGGTAGAATAGAGGCCATGATAGTGGGAGGGGGGGAGGAAGCATTAAAGAACTAGAGGAAAGTTGTGTGTTTCATCGGTGCTATACTGCACCCTGACTGGCTT
>NW_022103968.1:14984011-14987715 GCF_000313985.2 Echinops telfairi
GGAAGGTGAGCATCACAGAATGCTGGGTTATTAGAACATAGTGTTCTTGTTTTGAGGAAGTACTTGAGTAGAGGCCTGATATCTGTCTACTACCTAAATACTTAGCATATAAATCTACATACATAGACATATTTCCCTATCATTCTATATAAATATATTCACACATGTACATGCCTGTATTTAGACCCCTATAAATGTCCTTTGCCTCCTGGTTCATTCTTCTATTTCCTTTTACTTTCCTCCAGTCCCACTATCATGTTCAGCCTTCATTCGGGTCTCAGCAAGTCCTCTTGGCTACATATTGCCCTTTATTAAAGCCCCACCAGGCATCCTATGCCCTCCTTGCCATCGATTTTAGATCATTTGTTGTTCCCTTGGCAAGACTATTTCCTTTTGCCCATGTAACCCCCAAACCAACCTCGCCACCATCAAGTCCATTCTGACTCAGAGAGACCCTGTGCCTGTGTGGGCTCTCTGGAAAACCCAGGTGGGAATTGTCAGCCAAGGTGTGTCATCAGCAGAGCAATAACGATGTGCCTGGAGCCAGGTTCCCACTCTGCCGTGCCCGACCTTGTTGGCTATGAGCAGTCTCTCTGACTCCTGACTCTTCTTACTTTGTCTAGAAAAATAGATAGTGGTCTGCCCCATAGAGTTCACTGAGTAAATATCTCACAGCGTTGGACACTCATCAAACAGTAACTTACTGTTCAGGCCCCGATGTCTGGATTTTTATGCAAGATGATCCCTACTCTATGGGACTCGACTCAATGCCAACTGGAGTTCCAGAGCCTGTACTGAGGTAGATGAGAAAAGAGTAGAATAGAATGACGCCACCATTATCTCCGAACCAGCAGCCATGTATGGACTCACTCTCTGCCTTCGAGTCACTGCTGAGTCCGTCCGAGACTGTGACTGATGACGGGCGTAGAAAGCCCAGTCTCCCATGGAGCTGCTGGTGGTTTCAAACTTCCGACTGTGTGGATCGCAGCCCAACCTGTAACCACAACACCACCAGGGCTCCCTATCTACTGACTAGCTACCATTTCAGACGGCTAGCCAGAATTCTGCCCTTCAAAAGAACTGTGTATGTGGCCTCAAACGGACAAGAACAACTTGAAGGGTGAGACCGTGAGTTAATGGCAATGGAGGAGGAGCAATTCTGCCAAGACAGATGGGGCATCACCCAACTTGAAGAATGTGGCCAATGTTGCTGGGGGAATCGTACCTGTGAAAACGTGTTGCATTGGTACGTGTTTGCTGTGTGTCGTTTCAATGACAAGGACCAGAGAAGACACCATGGCAGAGCAGAAGGACTGACAGAGAGTAGACGAAACCTTGGAGACCAAGCCGGTGCACTTGGCTTGCATCTCCATGACGTCCTTTGCTTTCGATGCTCTCCGCATCAGATCTCCTTAGTCTCCAGTGCTTCGAAGGTTGACTCGGGCTCCTCATCCCACACTTTCCCGGGGCTTCCCTTCCACTGTCAAGTGGAGCAGGGAGTTCTTTGGGAGCTTCCTGATAAAGGTGGTTGAGCTGTTGTTCTGAGGAACATCGGGAGACGTGGACGCATGGCTACTGGTCACTCCTCTGGCCTGCTATGTTTGCTTCACCCCCACATGGCTGGGGCTCCACACCCATGTGAGAAGATCCCTTGTTGACCGGCCCCTCTGCATGCTGGGGGCTCCATCAAGGATCACATCTGTGTACTGAAGCTTGGATAGAAAAGAAAAAATACATGAGAAGGGGGATTGATGGACGTCACCGTGCGGGAGAAATTCATTCACCTACAAAAGCTTTTATGCGAGGAAACGTCAAAAGACGTGTTGGAAAACCCCATGAGCTTTCACTCCATGGTTGTACCAACTTGCTGAAGACCGCTCAGATGTTGCCATCATAGCTTTCTTTATGTATGGTCATAGTTGGCCCCAGCTGTCATTTCAGCTCTGCAATACTGTAGGTGGGTTTGCCCCCCAGTGCCATCAGCAGGTCTCTCGTTGGGAAGCCCCTCGCCAGGGCCCCCTTCATTTAGAGGGATCAGGCAGCGAGCTCTGCCCCTGCTTTGAATTTAAGAATGTCACTGGTTTTGAAGGCTGTTGAAATTCCAGTTCCTATCTGTTCCCCCACTTCCTGGGAGTTGGATGTGTGCTCATGAAAAAACCTTTGCCCATTTTGATCTTCTCAGAAGTCATAAAATATTAACCCAAAGCATTTGGGTCAAAAATGAAGGTTACCAGGGAGGGGCATCACCTAGGATACTACCCCTCTGTGGAGTGCTCATTTCAGGTTTCTAAGAGCGAGGTCAAGTTTCAGTAACTTAGCCTGTTAAAAGAACTCTTCCCCTGGTTAGAAGCAGAAAAGCCACCTGCCCATTGAAATGGTCCTCACCTTACAACTGGCAAAGCTCTGCTAGTAGGACCATTGCCACCCGGTCATTTCCAAGTCCACGTCATCTTCCACTCCGCCAAGCTTCCTTTCAAAGTGTAAAGTGGCGATTTTGGGACGTGCTTGCTCTGTCTGGTAATTCTTTATTTCTAGCAGGCAGCCTGGCATGCAGCAAGAGCCCATTAAATATCTGCTGATCCAGGAATAAATTAATCCATGGGCGACTGGCTCGCCAGTCTTTCCGGTAAGGAAAGACCACACTTCTTCACTCAGTATTTGTGGCCCCTCAGCTGTCACTAACCCCATCCCGCACATAGCTGCCATCAGCTCCCCCCCCCTCCCCCAGGGCTCTTTGATGTGCTGGCCATTCAGGACGTATCCATGCTCCCTGGAACTCGGCTTCCTCTGTGTCTGTGCCTTTCCTCCGGTCCTAGCCCCAGCCTGGAATCTCTTCCACTCCCAGCTCACCCAAGCAGAGCTCACCCCTTCTTTCCGGTTCCCAGTGCCTGCACGAGCTTCTTATTTTGAGGAAGGAAGGGAGGGCACAGATCCAAGTGATCAGAGGGTGATTGGCGATGTATTGGTGTGAGGACATGCTGTGACAGGTGGGCCGTGGGAGTGAAAATGCTAAGAAATGGGTGCGTAGCACTTTCCCCTCTCTGTGGCAGTATGCTTGTACAAAAGTTAAGGGCAATCGGAGAGGGGTCTCTGGAAACTCCTTGTACTGTTTTTTTGAGTGTATTTGTAGTTTATGTGTGTGTACATGTGTACGTGTGCACTGGGTGAAGGTTGACAGAACAAATCAGTTTTCCATTCAACAATTCATACATCGTTCACTTCACATCATCCATGAGGGGCAATCCCACCATATGATGTCTCTTATCCCAATCTTCTCTGGGTTTCCCATTTCCAGACTCCATCTCTTCCTTCCCTTGCCTGCCTCAGGACTGTTGTCGGGGGCCAGTGCTGCCCTCCGGACCTCAAATGGTTGACTCCTGGAACTCCCCAGAGTTCTTGTTGACCTTGTCGACCTGTCTAGCGTTTAGCTGGAAATTGAGCCAAGGGGTAGGGGGCAGGGCAGGGGAAGTTCAGTCCCAGGACTGAAGGGTGACTGAGAACCCCAGTTCCTTGGGTGATATTTATAACTTTTCTGTAAATCTGAAACTCTTCTACAATAAAATTGAAAGCCTTTCAACCTTCCTTGGCCTCTCCAGGCAGCCTGTCAGTGGAGCCTCTTAATCCCCACAGGGCTGCAAACATAATCTCTGTGTGCTAGCACTTACCATATTACAGTTTTTTCACTGCATTAAATAGATATTTTT
>NW_022103968.1:14990229-14991270 GCF_000313985.2 Echinops telfairi
TCTGAGGGAGAAACCTGAAACTGTTTGCTCCCATAAAGATGCACAGCCTTAGAAATCCTAGACAGGTCCCGGTGAGTTGTCATTGACCCCGATGGCAATGGGCTGTGAGGTTTATGACTACCTGGTATGGGGCAGGAAGCCCTGAGGCATCGTGGTTCCACACATTAGGCTGCTAACTGCAAAGTCGAGACTTCAGGGCTTTCTAACGCCCATGAAGAATGACAGTCTCTGAAGCTCACAGAGGCAGTTCTACCCTGTTTGGCTTTGGTTTGAGTATGGGTGCTGAGAGCTGGCGTTGTCATGGTCACCAGAGGTCCGTTGCTGAGAGACAAGGCAGATGACAAAGAGGACTTCCATCCCCGTGCTTAGTGGACCTAGGAAACCTGTACCCGTGTGAGTCAGATATAAAACTGACCAGGTAGCTCATCTCTGCACTATGACCTGAGCCTGGTTTCCTGTTGCCTTCTGGGTTTATTGGTTACAGGGACAAGTGAGGGGCTAATTAAAACACCCTTGGTGCATGGAATGTTAATGGCCATTTGGTCATGCTGTTTGGTTTTAGTAGACCTACCTCTTATGTAGTAAAACCCATACCTCCTAGTAATGCCAGAAAAACTAGAAGAGCAGCCTTCATCCCCCAGGTTAAGGTGAATGTCGAATGCAGTGAGACCATAGCTCTTCATGGGCACTGCTGTGTGCCCTATGCTTGCATGTTTGTGTGGATGGTCTCTGGGGGGCTAATGGAGACTTGACTTGGAGTAATTGCCTCCAGTGAGGGGAGATGGGTAGCTGGGAGACTGGGGTGGTTGGTTGGTGGTAATTACTTTTTACTAGAGGTATTGACAAGACATTCTCGTCCCCCCCCCCATGTACATATTGAAAAATCAAGTACATCAAAAATACAGTACTATTAATTTTACCAAATCAAGGAAAAGGCTCATTCCAGACTGGTATCTCCCTGAAACCTGCCCTTGCTGTGACCTTCAGCCAGGGGCGTGTTACATGATGGGGCCCACGCAGAGAGTCCTGGCCCTGACCCCC
>NW_022103968.1:14993677-15002105 GCF_000313985.2 Echinops telfairi
GTTACCCGAAAAGTCAGTGTTTTCAACCCACAGCTACAGTGTGGGAAAGAGGCGTGGCCGTCCTCTTCTGTCAAGATTACGGCCTCCGAAACTCCAGAGAGCAGTTCTAGTCTGTCCTGCAGGGTCACTGTGAGTCAAACTTGACTGAATGGCAACAGGTTTGGCGTGATCTGGCTTTCTGCCTCCATGTCTGGTTATAACCAGAGCAGAAGACTAGGAGAGCACGGCTCGGCTGGCTGGGGGAAGCCATTCTCACCATATTCCACATTCCCTTGCTGAAAAACGTATCCCCAGTGCTGAGGACACATTGGCCCAACCAGTCCTCCTGCACAAAGAGGCATGACATCATCTCCTATTTTAGTATATGTGCTGCCGAAGCGAGCACATGACATCATCTCCTATGAGGAGTGGTTGTCCAGGGCTCAGTGTCTGCGAGGCCGTGTCTAGATTAGACACGGCCAGCAGAAAGGAGAAGTGGCCCAAGACCCTCAGAGAGGTCCTGGTTGAGCCCTGTGCTAGGTGAGTGGCCACTTATCTTCCCCTGGGGGAGCCCCATGCTGAGAACACCTTGCCGAATGTAGCTATAGCCTGAACTCATCTGTGCAGGTAGGGAATCCACATCCTTTTGGCCTTCAAGTGACCGTAGCTTCTCCAACAGCATCCTGTGATTGGGTAGCACCCATCTTTATTTTCAGAACAGCTCACCTTCCTCTTGCTGTAATAGAGAGAATCCTACTTCTGACCTAGGGCCCTGCGATCCTTGCTGGCCATCCACTGGGACAGTTGGCCCAGAAAACAAACGTCGCCTGGGCTTGTCCTCCACCAGCTGGGGTGTTGGCATTGTTAGCTGGGCATTTTGAAGTTGTGAACCTACTAATGAGGATGATGGTTTGGCTCCTGTGTTTAGACTTTGCTTTTGGTATAGTCCTGAAAATACGCATGTGAATGCAAACACACCCAGTTCTCTTGCACAGATGAAGCCCTAATCCCTCAACATTCAGCAGGTAACAAAATAGTGTCAATGCTGTATGCACATTTTCCACCGTCCTATCCAAGACCTTTTGTTGTGACCCTTTGCAGAGAGGTTGATCGTGGGACATGGGCTCCTAGTTCTAATCAGACTCACAAGTCTAATGCTTTAGGGATGTGGGGTCTGTCTGGGCTGATGGTAAGTGCACAACAAAGTATCTTCTGTTTTCTCAGTGTTCACACAATGTTAGCCATGGCATCCCTTCTCAATGAACTTTAAATTAAATCGTTGAGAGGAAGAGCAAAGACAGAGCCCTTGTTGACTTCCTGCTCGGCGCATGATCATGAACATCAACAAGCACACACTAAGAAGAATTCAAGGGAGTTCCCAGGGATGGCTCGCTGTCTATCCAGCCAGATGGTCACCCCTCACAGGTGAACAATGGAATACGGTCCGGATCTTCCCCCACCTTCTTCTCCAGGCTCTTCAGGAAAACATCATTTGGTGGGAGTTACCTCTGTGGCTAGAAGAACCACGTTAACTAATTCCCTGTCCTGCAGTGACATGCCCCAAACCAAGCTCACTGCCATCGCATCAGCTTCGGCTCCCGTGGCGGTCCTACAGGACAGGGTACAGCTGCTCTCATGACTGTCCAAGACTGAAACTGTGTACAAAGTCCTGTCTTTCTCCCCCTGCAGTGGTTGAGGGGTACAAAGTATATAATGGGTTCTGCAAGGGGCAACAGTTTAAATCCACTAGTTACTCTTAGGAGAAAGAGAGGGCTACAGGCTCCTGTAAAGATATACAGCCTTGGAAACCCATGGGAGCAGTGCTGCTCGGCACCGATCACTATGAGCATTGGGTGGCTAAGAGTGGGAATCCATTCCCATGAACTGGTTGTAGTTTGGGACGTCTCGGTCCATGTGGTCTATACTTCCAAAGGGAGAAGGGTGGGCTTTCTCAACCAATGTTAGATTGTAGCGGACTTAGAACACAACTTCGAACAGAGGCTCCTGGGCCTGCCTCTGCCTTTCCCAAGGATAAAGCGCAGCTCTCCTGGCCCATGAGAACGTGTTTGTCGGGCAGTATTGTTCTCCAAAGGCAGCAAGCACCTGCACTTAAAATAGCATGCCAGTGGTCACTCTGGTCCACAGGGTTTCCATCATGGCCATCAAGAGAGCCAAGTGGGTGGCTGGCCTAAGCAGGGACTTGAGTGGTTATGGAAAGCCTGGCTCCAGGTTGCATATCCAGGCACCACATGAACCTTTCAAAACATTTCTGGGCCATTCCAAGTGAAGCTGAGCTGCCAATCATCACAGCATGGCAGCCTCCTTTTTCCACAGGGTGGGAGTATATAAGGGGGCCTCCAAAAGTTAACGTTAAAAGTTGAAACCTTTTTCCACAAAGGTTTTAAAGCCCCGCATTTTGCACCATGAGACCTGGTGATGCGGTGGTTTACGGGCTAGGCTGCTAACTTCCAGTTCAGCAGTTTGAAACTAGCAGCAACGCTGAGGGAGCAAGGCAGGGCTTTCTGCTCCCATAAAGATCTGCTACCTGGGAAGCCCACTGGGGCAACTTTGCTTTGTCCTGCAGGATGTACTGTGAGTCAGCATTGACTCCCTCGCAGTGAGGTGCTTCATTTTATTTCTTTATGTCATATTGTACCAACATGACCATTCTGACCACATACCATACCCCCTGCTCCGCTCCAGTATCTGTGTTGCTTTTCCTGCTATTGCCAACATAGACTTTCTGAGCTGAGAGAGCAGGTTTAAACAGGCGCTCAGCCTAACAAAGAGGCAGGTTCATGTTGTGCTTCCTCGGCGAACCCTGCGCCCATGGTATTTACCTTGAAGAGTTTCAAACAAGCAAACGGTGGACTCATCTGAGTGACTTGGTTTAACTTAAAGATCATAGACTTTGCCAGGTCACAGAGCCCTAGTAGCACAGTGGTTCTAGCATGAGGGCCACTAACCAAAAGGCTGGCAGTTCAAACCCAACTACCACTCTATGGAAGAAAGATGTGGCGGGGAGAAACGTGATTGCCTGCTGCTGTAAACCCGCTGGGGCACTCTGTCCTTCACTGTCCTTCAAGATGGCCATGACGTTGGAATGACTCAGTAGTGGCTTTGGTTACCGTTTGGCCAGTCAACATTGGTCAGTGCGTGCACGTCTGATTTGAGACCTGATGGCAGTGACAGGCCCCAGTCAATGATAGCCACTTCTTATCGCCCTCCGAGGATAGAGCCAGTTTGGTGGAGAAAAGGTTTTCAAATAGCTAGCCCCTTAGCAAGCCAAAATTGGGTGCCGTCAGGTTGGTTCCGACGCACGGGATCCTGTGTCCAACACCTGCCCAGCCCTGCGCCATCCTCACAATGATGATGGTCAAGCCCCCGTTGCAGCCACCGAGTCAGCCCGGCTTGTCAAGGGTCTTCCTCTTTCTCACTGCCCTCTGCTTGACCAAGTGTGATAGCCTTCCCCATAATCGGTCTCTCCTGATAGCATGAGACAGAGTCTGACCACCCCTGCCTCCAAGGAGCTTTGTGGGTATAACAGACACGTTTGTTATTTTGGCCATCTGGGGTACTTTCCGAAAGCTGCAGGTATACTCCTATCAGCAACAAAACAAGGAAAGTCTAGTTTTTTCCTTTTGGTTTGGTTTTGATCCTTGGGTTGCAAAACCCCAGCACCTACAGAGTACAGGCTGGCAACTTAAACGCAGGTCGTCCGTCCAAGCATGACAATGCATGGCAGTGGACACTTGGATACTGAGGAAGGGAGACACCCCCCTCCCCTAGCAAACTGGGGCTCAGGAGTCCGGTATCAAGCAGACAACTACTACGTGCCTCCCAACAGTTCTGCCCATCCCAGAATCCACCGGCCACAGGCTGATCTGACACGGTGGAGGCCTTGTGTTGAAGGCAGCTGGTTAACTGCCTAACATGACCTGACCCCGTCTCGGTCACCCTGCTCCAGTGTGACTCCTTTCTCTATTTTGGGTGCTGCAGCTCTTCCCCAGCGCGGCCCCCAGTTTATCATACAAGATAACGGGGGAATGCGGGTCCTGTAGTGACACTCGAGTGGCAAGATGTCACGAGACCCAGGACCTCCAGTTCACCCTGGAACGCAAATGAGTTTTCTTCCTCGAAGCTCTTTAGAGTGAGTCCCGGCCAGGATACAGGGCCTCTGGTTAACAGCCCATTAAAAGGACACCACTTGATTGCTTCACAGAGTCTCCACTCTCTATCAATAGCATGTAAATTCTGAAATGCTTGTCTGTTCCCATTTCACTTCCATCCCACGTGCACAGCCCCGCCCTCTGGCCCTCATCTCGGTTTGTGACAAATGCCCTTACTTTCTCCTTTGATCATCTTTTAAAAATTATTTCTGAGAAAGCTTAGGTGCCCTAGAAGTTATCCAGGAAACCGTTTCCGTACTGAAACTTGAGTTTAAACCAACGAACCCGCCATGATTAACTGTTGGAGAAAGGAAGGGAATGGCCCGCGGTCACTTCAGGACACCGCAGAGTGTCAGCTCCTTGAGTAAAAGCGACCTCGGGGCTTCTTTGTAGTTTAGATGCTTTGGACAAGAAGTCTCTCTCCCTTCTTTATGCGTAAGTGAATGCCTCATGTTCCCCTTCTATCCAGTTTCTTGGGGTTAAAACTCCAAGAAGCCCTGCAGGCTGGGAGGGTCGGATCCCCTGTGTATCGGGGGACAGAAGACAGGTGAGGCCTTGGCTTGTTCAGCCTGAGCCAAGCCCAGACCCGCTCTGGGCTGGAGTGTCCTGGGGCAAACTGAAGCAAGGGCATCAGGTGGTCTCAGGAGCACACCACCTGTCCAGTGGCGTCTGGTCTGTAAAATGTGTGCAGTGACTGTCCTCCTGGTCCAGGTGGGAGTGGGGGCTGAGGCTGGCAGGAGCAGGCAGAAACATAAGCCTTCTCCACAGCTCAAACTGAGGAATACACAAAGCTGATGATGGTTAGGACAATAGAGAAGCCAGGTGCCTCCACCGAAGCTGGCCTGGGTTGTAAAGGGGCCGAGTGAGGTGGAGGTGCCAGGGGGTGGAGGTGGTTGTGAGGACCCCTGTGTGTGGCAGAGTGGAACTGCGCCCTGATTCTTTGGAAGTAGATCACCAGACCTTTCTTTCAAGGCACCTCTGGGTGGAGTCGAACCTTCAGTGATTCCCTTAGTGGCCCAGTGTGTTCAGCACTTGCCCCTCCCAGAGCTTCTGAATGGTAGTAGGCGCCAAACGGGGAATTCTAGGAAGGCAAACGTTCAGGAGCACGTAGGTATCTGGGCTGATAGGACTGTCAATACAGTGCAGGACAGGACATCTCGCTTAGCTCGAGGGCACTGGCTTGCTTTCCACAGCCATCCTGGCCCTTCAATGTACCCGCCTCTGAAGCCCGGTGTCCACGGCTCCGCGCCAAAGTCAGGGAGGTCCTGTTAGGAGACGGGTCCCTCGGCTCAAGGGTCGGCATGGCCTGTGAACAGAGTGCTGCACAGATGGAGCCAGGTGAGCATTGGATGCGGCTCAACTCGGACACGGGTAGCCCTGATGGCTCTTGGGGTCGAGAACTAAAAGCTTGGGACCAAGTGTCTCAGGGGGTTTTGTTTGTTTGTTTGCTTTGTCACACCTGGTCACCTTTTTCCTCCGTAAAACATTGACATGTTGCTAGTCGGTCGCACCTCTTCGAGGCTGCTCCATCCTCACCTATTTCTGACGTTGACCGTCATCCCACCAGCTTTCTACATTTGTCAGCAGCGGCTTCAGTGATGTGGAAACAATTTCCTCAGCGGCTGAAAAACACGAAGCTCCAGAGCGGGGCACGTTGTTCTTTAGGGGAGGGGGACGTGGGGGTGAGCGGGGCTGGAGGGAACAGTCCCACCGTGTGGCCGTTTTCCCTCTACAGCTTTGCCTCTTCCTCCTTTTGCAGCATGACATAAGTCAGCGGTTCTCAACCTGGGGGTCATGACCCTTTGGGGGCTGAGCCACCCTTTCACAGGGGTCACACCTAAGACCATATTTCTGATGGTCTTTGGAACCAAGACACCGCTCCTCTGACGTCTCTAGGCGGGTCTGCCCACATGCAGATACGCCCACATATGGGGTCACCCACCACATGAGGAACTGTATGAAAGGGTCACGGCATGAGGAACGTTGAGAACCACTGACATAAGTCTTAAGCGAAGAAGATGGTGCTGCCCGGAGACCGGTAGGTAGGTTCAGTGGAACATCCCCGCGTGTTCCAGGCCAGCTGATGGGGCCAGCGCTGCATTTCCTGGGAGGTGGTGTTTGTTCTATGTATGTAGGCATGTCTATATGTCTTAAGTCTTGACAGGGAGACCCAACCCCAGCCTCTCCTTCCAGCCCAACTCTGCCAGCTGGCAGGCTTTAGGCATTCCATACTGTGATGGCTCCATTTGCTTCCTTTGAGAAAGATGGTTAGAGTCCGTCCATCTCAGGGCACCCTCGCTCCATGGAGCACTGTGCAGGGTGCCAGGGACTAGAGAGGCCGCTAGGGTTTCCAAGGCTGTAAGTCTTTACAGGAGTGGACAGAGTTATCTTTGCCCAGTGGGCTTGAACCGCCAACCTTTCAGTTAGCAGGCCAATGCCTAACCCACTGTGCCACCAGGGCTTCTTCGAGAAGTGCGGGGTGCCGTCTGTGATGTCCGAGGGCTGTGGGAGGATGGTGAAGACTAGCTGGTGCCAAAACACACTCATGGTATAGAAGCACTAAAGCCCTCCTCCCGTAGCGCCTGGTTCATAGGAAGCCCTCCATGCATAACGATCACTTTGTTCATCTTTGTTCATCGGGGGCATCTGAGCAGCCTTCACAGCTTGGCAATGCCCGGACCCCGACGTGCTTGTCCAGAGAGCAAGACTTCCAACTCTCTGCTCACGGCCACTCGAGTCAGTGCCGACAGGCAGCCCGATAGGGCGCCTTTACAGGAGCAGGCAAGCCTCCCCTTCCTCCTGTGGACTGCTGGTCGTGTGGTCTGCAGGCCAGCGTGTCAGCCCCTACCCTAGCTGGGCTTCTTGAGCAGAATGTAGTCAAGAACCCGGTGTTCTAGTCCCAGCTCTGCCCTGACCAAGGAAAGGGGGGACTCTGCTGAGTACCCAACCTGCACCAGAGCACTGCACAGCTCCCCCCGGCCCCAATCTCTTCCCTTCCTCAGAAGTGGGTGGGGTTCTATTTCCCAGGTGAGGTTCCTAGAGAGATTTGGCCCTACCCCCACCAGTCTTCCAGACTTCCCGTGATGTCACTACCATCCCCACACACTCCCGGTCCCCACAGGGCACTCCTCTGCTAGCAGGGACACCTCAGGTGGCTCCTCCAACCTCCTTGAGCCCCACAGTCTCTAGAGCTGAAAAGCCACCTGTGGAGTTGGGCTTGTGCGTAAAAAAAAAAATCCTGCCGCTTCCTTCTCACTTTAGCTCTCTGCTGCCACCTAGTGGGAGCGGTCCAAGCAGGAGGCACTGTCAGCTCCAACCGGGAGTTATCTCACAAAAGCCTGCTTCTGACTAAGCAGGTAACCCAGCCCCCCATTTTCACCTTCCAGGAACCTCCCAGAGGTGAGACACTCCTCCTTCCACCCCCGTAAGAGTTCGGGGGGAGATGCTGGGATTCATATAAACCTCAGCTTTTACAAATCAAGATTTCAAAGTCGCCTTCTCATAGTCAATTCTGACTCGTGGTGACAGGGTGGAAATGCCCCTTGTCAGTTGGGTTCTGGGACCGTAAAGGTTTACAGGAGTCGAAAGCCCACCTTTCTCCAGCTGAGTGGCTAGTGGTTTTGAACTGCTGACCTTGTAGTTAGCAGCCCAAGGCGTAACCACAGAGCCAGCAGGACTCCTTGTCTGTGACCATGTGAGCACACATTTGGTTTGTCACGGGTACTTTAGGACTATCTAGCCTGTGGCATCCAGTACTGCCAAGGCAGATAGCATTAACTTTATAAATACATATTTACTCAAATTAACTGTTTTATTATTAGTATGCTAATTGTCAGGGGAGAGAGCCCCTAACAAATCATCGCAGGTCTGGGAGGCACAATTGTATAGCAATAATAAGTAAACATTATAGTAAAGTCATGGAGAATATGAGAGATAGAAGAGAGATTGAAATGGAGTCAGACACATTTCAGGGTAGCATGCTCACCTCAGCCCCGCTTGGTGGTCCACATGGAGAGAGCCGGAGAGAGAGACGTTTATTGCTAACCAAAGCTTATATTTCTTTAGGGGGTGTGACTAGGGGTAACCACACACGTCACAGGAAGGGGCTGTACAATAGGCAATACAAGCAGGGGGATATACAATGGGCATAGGGGTAACAAGAAGAGGATAAACTAGGGGTGTACACATAATGTGAAGGGGAGGGACTAGGGGTATACATGTGACAAGAAGGGCAGATTCATGATGGCAGCCTAACTTTGGTCACCCTTGAGTGGGCTTGA
>NW_022103968.1:15003876-15005667 GCF_000313985.2 Echinops telfairi
GGGACTCTCTACTCCTGCAAAGAGTTACAACCTCGGAAATTCCCAGAGGCAGTTCCACCCTGTCCTACAGGGTCACTGTAAGGAAGAACTGACCTAGCGGCAATTCATTTGGTTTGATTTAGATCTAAGCAGAAAATGCACACACAGACACAGCGCTATAATCAGATATTCTCAGGACCATTTGGAGCTCAAAAACCAAACCAAACAAAAAAAACCAAGCCCGTTGCCATTAAATCTGCTGACCCCTGGTGAGTCCTGCCTTACCGGGCAGAACTGCCCCTTAGAGTTCTCTTGGCTGAGATCTTTATGGACACAAGTGGCTAAGCTTTTCTTCCATGGCAGTAATAGGTACACTCAGAGGGTGTTTAAATAACTCTCAAGGAAATAAAGCAGGCGAAGGCATCCATCTCCTTGGAGCCACGGAAGTCCCTGCAGTGTGAGCACGGGGCCTGGAAGACTTCGCCGGGAAGGGTTTTCACAGGTCAAGGGGCCAGAAGGAGCACACCTTTGAAATGTTTATGGAGCTTGGACGCGCACCCGGAGCAGAGTCCGCCTCTGTGCTTGGAATTAGCAAAGCGAACGTGCAGTGTGCTAACCTCCGTTCTGCTCTCTTCCAGATTGTGCGGGCTGCGGCCGGGACATCAAGAACGGGCAGGCGCTGCTGGCGCTGGACAAGCAGTGGCACCTGGGCTGCTTTAAGTGCAAGTCCTGCGGGAAGGTCCTCACGGGGGAATACATCAGCAAGTAAGGCCCAGGGCTCAGGGCACAGGTCCTGCAAGCTCCTAATATCGGGGTCCCCACCTCCACACGCACCCAGGTTCCCTCACGTCCCACAGTACTGGGAGTTTGGGGCTCTAAAGCTTTTCCCCTGCTTCTGAAACAACGAGGCGACTGTCAGTCTAACGAAATGCTCACAGCTGCCTAATGTAACCATCAAAGCCCCTGGGTGCTGCTGCACTAGGGTCGTGGCTCCAGCTCCACCGGCCACCCAGAGATTGGCAGTTGGTTCTGGTCACCCAGAGCCACCTCGGAAGAACACCTAGCCATCTTATTCCAAAACACCAGCCATGGCAAACCCACTGGAGCGGAGTCCTGTCCTGACACACCTGGGGGGCCAGTCTCGATGCGTCAGAATGACTCCATGGAAATGGTACTGGAATGGAAGAATTAGACATTATCGCAATAAGTTAACAGTTTCCATGGTGATACATTCTTTCTCCTGTTCTGGTGCTGAAAACCCTCCACCCAGGTCTTAGCCCTCTTTACAGACCCTCCAAATCCTACGGGGCTGGCTGGCCATTGGGCAAAACAGCCCAGCCGGAAAGATGTTCAAGTTCACAGCAGGCTCCCCTTGTGGACAACGGCTGGGGTGGCAATGGATTAAGTCTTCGTGTAGAAGCTGGTTTACAGGGGTTGCGTTTGGGGCTGGGGAGGAGGAGAATGAGCCTGGGGGTGAGGCGGGAAAAATGAGGGAGATGTTGCCACCTTCTACCTTTTCAGGGAACCAGGTGACTGTATCACCCATTCCTTAAAACATTAAATGAATTGTGTTTTACAATATGGTGAAGCAAACAGAAAAGTAGGCAGTGTGATTGCCCAGGTCCCGGGCAATGCCCACAAACCTGTTTTAGGAAGGAGAGGAAGCTTCACCCCGCAGGTGATTCCGAGGCAAAACAAGAGCCAAGAAATGCCCATCCTGGAACCCCGCACGGAAGGAAACTTGGTGCTCCAAAGCGGTGCTTCGCAATTTTTCTGTAAAGTGGGCAGGCCGAAAATAATAATATTGTTGCT
>NW_022103968.1:15006656-15009097 GCF_000313985.2 Echinops telfairi
ATCGTTCTCCCTGGGATCGGCTGGTGGATTTGAACTGCTGATCTTGTGGTTAGCAGGACAATGTGTAAGCACTATGTCACCAGGGCTCCGTGTTGGGGATTATGTAGAAGGAAAATCTAAATTAGGCCATTAAAAAGAAAACTGCTTTTATGGTGTTTGCCAACTGCACGCTCACCCCAAGTTTTGTAAGCACAACAGACTACTTTTAAAATTATTATTAGTTGGGATTTCATACATCTATCACTCCAAATTTCAATTGCATCAAGTAGAATGCACACTTGCTACTATAATCAGTTTCAAAAAATTAGGCCATTTTTATTTTTAGCAGTTAGGAAAGAGGAAATGAAAAGAAGTCTGTGAGCCACGTGGTAGGTATGCATATGTATGAGTGCATGTACAGGTGTGTATATGTGGGAGTATGTACAGGTATGAATGTTTACAACTGGTGTGTAGGTGTATATCTGTGTGAATATGTGTACAGATGTGTGTATGTGCATATGCACTAGCATGAGATATGTGTACATGTGCTTTTATAAGAGTGTGTGTGTAAATATGTGTGCAGGTGTGCATGTGAATGTGGGTTTGTGTAAAAGCATATAGCTGTGTGTGTACAGGTGTGTAGATTTGTGTATGTGCTTGAATGTATGTATGGGGACATAGGGAATGTGTTCATGTTGTTGTATATAGCCATGTGGGGCTGTTTGTATAGGTACGGGAGTGTAGATACGTGGGTGGATGAGTGTGCAGGTATGTGTACATATGTGTGTGGGCATGGGGTGTGGATATGTGGGTGGGTGTGCAGGCTGTTGCATATGTGTGGGGCATGCGGTGCAGGGTGTGTGCAGGGAGGTGTGTGGGGTAGTCTGCACAGGTATCAGAAGGTATAGGTATGTGTGGGGGCAGTGTGTGTGTATGTGTGCGTGTGAGTGTGAGCGTGTGCTTGTGGGAGCGGAGGTTCAGAGCTGAGACTGAGAAAAGAAAGGGTGGGTGAGAGGTGAGGCTCTAGCAGGTCCCCTCCTTTAAAACAAAGCCACATCCTATGTGAGCAGTGAGACCCGTCAGTGGAGGTGTGACTTCCGGGGACCCAGGCCTTTGTCTCAGGTCCTGTCAGCTGCGGGCCCCTCACCGGAGTTAGGGGTCAGAGTTCAGAGAGTCATGGCCGTACTTATCACAGGCCTGTGGGGAGTCCACCCGTTCTGACTGGGAGAGTGGAGGTTGCCGCATCACGCCCCACATTCCAGGGCCCAGAATGTGTGTGAAGCAGGGGTGGGTACAGGAACCCGCTGACAAGGGATGGGGACTGGTTGTGCGGCTTGTCACCTCCCTCCCTCAGGCACACGGAATCTGGGGGTCCACATCTAAACTCCCCCGCAGGCCTGGCTCAAGACATAAATCCCGGAGGCCCCTGGGTCTGGGCCACTCTTACAGGATGGAACACAAAGCCCCCGCCCCCTCGTGGAACCCACACCCACACAGAGGCTCTGTAGAGTGTTCCTTTTGGGAGTCACAGAGGGGCCACCTTGGGGCTGGAGCAATGCGGCACTTGGATGATGCAGCCTGTCCCGCTATCAAATGGGACAGCCTCTGGGCCTGGGGAAGGGTCTTCCCGCAGGGGAGGGCAGCACTTATGGGGGCTCACAGATGAGGACCAGTGCCACACACGGAATGCCCCAAAGGGCCATGAGGCAGGAGCTTAGGGTGGGAGAGATGTGGGGGCCAGAGCACAGAGGCTTCGAACACTACCTTCTGGATGTGGGCTCCCCCCCACCCCAGTGTGGGGAGCCACTGAGATGGCTGCAGCTGGGGTGCAGTGTGACTAGATGGACAGCCATGTAAAGAAGGGGTGGATGGACAGGGAGGCCGGTTCAAAGACTGCTGCAGATGTCTGGGCACAAAACAGTGGTGGTCCCAGCTGAGGGGTGGGCCCCCAGCCTCCACACCCACAGTCGGGGGTTGGGGCTTCATGGCTGGCCCTCAGGGATGGAAAGGCGGGCGTTTTGACCTAAGGAGGTACACCTTCCCCAGAAGGCTATTGAAGAAGATGGGGTGGCCCACCCAAAGGGCACCTTGAAATCCAAGTGGCCTGCACCAGGGGTACCTGCCTCTCCCCCGAATGAGCGTCCAAGGGGGCACCCTGTGTGGGGCCCAGCAGCCTTTCCCTGGGGGTTCCTGAGTTTGAGCTGCAGCTGAGGGTGGAAACAGACCTCCTGGCCACCTGGGTGCTAAAGGGGCCATTGCCTTTGGCCACGACAGTAAGGACCACCAGCCCCGTCTTCCAGGTGCTCAGCTGTAGGGAGAGAAGTGGGAAGACGTGCCACCAAGTCCCCAGATTGGAACCGGCCCCAGGTGCAGACGGCACACTTAAAGTGGCTGTCTCCCTGGACCACACAGGGAACTGTTTCCCAAAAGGAGCGGGAGGAGATGGGGTGTAGGGATGGCCG